>NC_063189.1:25637777-25818314 GCF_017589495.1 Alosa alosa | reverse complement strand
TGTTGCGGACCCATATTTTGAGAAATGCTGAATAGACCACAACCAGTTTCAATACTCCGACCACGGTCACCGTTAGACTAAGGGGAGGAGGGATGAAAAAAGATCTGGCCACAGTTCTTCCAGAACCGTGCCAAGTAAAAGCGTTATCAGTTTGTGTGAATGAAACGAAGCGTAGGCCATAGTGTGACATCGTAAAACCAATGGTGTAGAGATGGCGCCACAGGTTTTTTTAAGTGAGCCACGTTTGGATGTAGGCAATTTATATTCACAATACTTGGGCCTACTAAAATAAATATTATTTTATTGCACTTGTATTGGTTGTTTAGAGTAAAAAAAACAATCGGTCGGTATTAGCATAAGTTTACAACCCGGCAAGTCGGTCGGACTAAAGGGAAAAAAAATAAATATTTGGGTCGGTTCTAAATTGACAGGGTCGGTCGGGTTACGGCAAACGAAAATATTTTTAAGGATGGCCTTAATGTTGGGGTGCTGATGGATCAGTATTAGCGTGCTGATTATAGCAATATTTAGGTACTGATTATGGTCTGCATTGGGTACTTTGCGGTGGTCCTACATTCCTGTGTGTGTGTGTGTGTGTGTGTGTGTGTGTGTGTGTGTGTGTGTGTGTGTGTGTGTGTGTGTGTTCTGGCACAGCCTTAATGTCCCACCATCTGCCACCCTCTGCAGGTAACACCTCGCCAGCAGGCAAGCCATGCCAGTCAGCCAGGCACTGCAATGACTGCTCTGAGACCTCCAGTCTGGAGGAAGGTAGGGTGTGTGTATGTTAGTGAGCTCCACAGTGTGTGTGTGTTTGTGTTTGTGTGTGTGTTAGTGAGCTCCACTGTGTGTGTGTGTGTGTGTTTGTGTTTGTGTGTGTGTTAGTGAGCTCCACTGTGTGTGTGTGTGTGTTAATGTTTATTTGTGTGTGTGTGTGTGTGTGTGTGTGTGTGTGCTTGTGAACATGTGTGTGTTAGCGCGTTGTACTGCTTGGGTAGGTGAGGGTGTGTAGTGATGGTGTCAGACAGTTCTCGTGTGGCCTGTCCTTGTGTCTGGTTCTGAGGGGAGGGAGGCTGCAGGTGTTTCTGGATCCGTGTGGAGGACAAGAGGCAGCACTCATGCTCACAAAGAAACCTCAGAGCCACTTTATACTACACATCCCCATTTACTTAGTAGGCTACACATTACATGTTCGCCGGGGTTTGGTAATCGATGAAGAGAAAGAATAAGAATTACTAACATGTTCTTCTACTGTAGTGAGAAGAGTACAACAGTATAGACCCTTTCAACAAGGTAAACAAAAACAATGCTTGAACGTTCTATTTGGGCCCCAATCTACTTCCTCTGCATTAAGATAACATATGGAATGTTAAAAAGGAAGTCTTGTGGGGCCAACTATGATGCTGATAATGGAACTCTCTTGAAAGGGTCTATACTAAGGATGTGAATATGAATATGAAGTATTAAAAATCACTTGGAGAGATCTAAGATGTTTGACGATGACAGAGACTGTAGTAGATGACCCATAGCTATGAAGAGTATGTTTTGTCTTTTCTGTGTTCCCTCTTGCATTCTTCTTATTGACCTTCTCACTCCCCCTTCTCTTCCCCTCCTCCTCCTTGTTTTTTCTCTCCCTCTCTTCCTGCCTTGACATTTCCTCCCGGTGTCTCTCAGCGTTCTCAGATCTGGATCTGGAGCCATATGGTGGAGCCGGCGCTTGGATGAAGCGGAGCAGCAAAGGTGCTGGCCGCGGGTAAGGCCCTCCTCTCACTACTCCGCTACGCTTCACGGGAAAGGTGGTAGGAACAAACAGTTGGTAGTCAGTAGAAGTGACCAAATATAGCACCTTCTTATCTGGTCTTTTTCTAACCATGTATCATCTATAGTATTAAAGGTAATAATGTGGCCCTTAGTGACTGAAGCATGTCTGCTATAGAAATCATAATTAATGTTTGAAAATGTTTAATGTTTAACATTAATGTTTAATGAAATGACATGCAGGAAGGATTATCGGTTACACTTTACTTGACAGTGTCGACATAAGAGTGACATGACGGTCATGAACGTGTCATAAACAAGTCATAATCATTAATGACGTGACGCTTCTGTTGTTAAGTGACATTCGATTTTTGTCATAACAAGTTAGGTTTAGGATTAGAGTTAGGGTTAAGTTTCATGTGTCATGATGACAGTGTCATGTGTTCACGATAGTGTCATGTCACTCTTATGTCGATACTGTCAAGTAAAGTGTTACCGGATTATCTATATCTTACTGCTATCAGGACATCCATCCAAAATCCAATATGATTTGATTTGGCGTAAAGCATACCTGATTCATTAAAATAACCTACATGGTAAAATATGTAGTTGTACAATCATGCCAGTGTGACAGTAGTTTGCTGGTAGGTTGATGCATAAATGCAATGCAAATAATTATTGAGAAATATTCACGTGTAGCATATTTAAAAAATGTACAGTGCGTGGCCAAGAGGAGTGTCTCAGTTCTGTTTTAACACCCTATTCCATCGTGGTCTCTCCTCTCTCCACCTGTAGGGGGCAGTGCTGCCGGAGTCACCAGCGGGATAGCAGGAGGAGGGGTCGTGCCGAGCACAACGGAGAGGTGGAGTGGGGGCGCCAGAGCCCGTCCCGTGCGCCGGGCCACTCGGAGCAGGTGAGGCAGGGCAGGGAAGGGGACAGTCACTATCTACCCCAGAGACCACAAGACCAACAAGACCTCTTGTACAAGAGCAGAGCATATTTCCGTAACGCATACGTACAATCATGTGGTGCATATGTTGTTGTAAATATTGCCCATATAGGCACATATTTGTGTTTTCTCCACAACAGTGTGTATTCTCTGGTGTGTATTGTGCCCTCATTCGTCTCCCTCTCCCCTTCTCCCCTTCTCTCTGTGCAGTGCTGTGCTGGTGAGAAGTGGAGCTGTATGACTGGGAAGAAGCCCAAAGCGAGAGCCTCAGGTGCTGACAGGTACGCAGAAACTAGCAGGGACAGAAACGCCCGCAGGAAATGGACCTCCGCACCTCAACCCGACCCAGGGAAATGAGTTGAACCCCATAAACCATGTCAATGTGAAACACAGAAACGCAGCTGCCGGCTCTGTCTTATTGTGTAGAACTTAATTAGGTTCAGTTTACCAACACCACCACATCTCTACAATTAAGCTGATGTTTACTACAAAAGTGCAGACACCTTCTGGTTCCTTTACTTCCAGTCAGAGGACTAGGGGAAAATGTTTGCAGTACCTTTATGATTGATTTTCAAGGTCAGACTGGCTCTCAGACAACAAATGTGTTCCAAGGGATGTATATTTCTCCTCCAAAGAATTGTATGGTACACATTATATTTGTATATTGTAGGAATATAATGTATAGCACCGAAAAGGTAAGCAATGTGGGAAAATCTATGTGTTGAATAGTTTGAGGGACAAAACAACTCAACAAAACAATAAAACTTGTTTTGCCATGGCCTCAATGACTGATAGAATTTGATATTTACCACTTAAATATCACCAGAGGACCCTGTTTGGCAAAGTTAAAGGTTAGTCTGTCTGTCAGCCATGTTATAAACACAGCCATGTGCTTAGATTAGCATTTTAGGAACTGGACGATACGCAGAGTTCATGCCCAGCATGTGAGGTAGAGAGAAAGAGACAAGCATAAAATGCCAAAGGAAATATGACATTTTTCACTTGTCCTAGTCTTAATATGTCATGCTAATTGGATTTCACAGACACTGATGTCCAAATTGATCAGGTGGCGTAAGATAGCCACCTGTGTTATCCAGCCTCAGTTCCCGAATACAAGTGAATCTAGGTGGCAAAACTCTGCTTTAACACTGCGGGTAGCTCAAGGTGAAAGCCCTCTGTGTCCTGTAGTAAGGGGCATGTCTGTCCCCTGAGTTTTCACACCATAATGGCCAAAAATGGCTTTGTGTCAAGTTTGGCCCTGAGCCAGTGACATTTCAGGATGGCTACAGAAAAGACAAAAACATGGTGCTGAAGTACGTACGTACTGTACGTGCGTACATACACACAGAGACACAAACAGGGTAGGCCTACAGTTCCTCCAGGTGTGTGTGTGTGTGTAAAAGTAGTAGACATAGTATGAAGAATAAGAACAGCTTCTCTTTACTAATTAATATTCTGTCTTTCATTTGGGGTAGTCCGGTTTGTTTCCTCAACCCAATGTTCCCTCAGTCAGGAAAAATGTAGCGACTGTGGGGTTTCAAAGGTCATGCTCTGGCCTCATGTTTCATGGTGCTTTCAAATGTGCTTTGATGACCATGCATGTGACTCAAGGCTGGGTCATGGGGTTGATGAATGTCAAACCACCAGAAACTGAGCAGAACAGACTTAGACTGACAGGTTCTATTTCAGAGCCTGTTCAAAAATGGCATCTTTCATGTAGTTTAGTAGATTGTAAGAGTTGCGTGTAATTTATTGCTTCACTGATCTGTTGGGCCTGTTGCCTTTATGATCAGGGTTGTATAAGGGCTGTTGTGGTAGCATAGTTGCACTCCTAGCGGCCAAAACCACTCAAATCCTTACCACCGTTTACATTTCTTTCCCTAATTTACCCCAGAGCTTTCAACACTCAAAATAGCCTCTTCCATTGTATCTTATGACATGTTTGTTATGCCAGTGCTATTATTTGACACTGTGGTCTAAGGTCTAAGCCTGAGATGTCGTGCTAGTTTGAGCTGTCTGGGATGACGAGATGTGGTCCAATCTGAGGGGGAACATTCTGTCTGTGCTGCCTTTCACAACCTGACCGTTCAAAACCAGCGTGTGTTTTGACGGAAGCATCTGCTACCTCTGCTTTGAAATTGTTGCCATCTTAAGGACTTGGAAGAGAATGGGTAAAGGAGGAAGGTCTGTTTAGGCCATCACCACCCGCTGCCTGGCGTTCGCCTGAAAGTGGGTTGCTGTACTGACGTCTTCTGTGTGTTCATTCACAGTTGTGTTTGGAGACTGACAGCCTCGTTTCTTAAATCTGGTTCTTCTGTACCCAGTTTCAGAACAGAAAGCCCAAGTTCTGTTGAAAGAAAATGTCCTCGCTTCCTTTGTCCCTCTGTCCCTTTCTATATCAGTCTTGCCCCCTCTCTCTGTGTTTGCTTCTTTCTCTCACTCTCATATTAGCCCAGAGAGAAGAGGACAAATCTCTGCTTTGCTATAAAAACACATTTAAGATCCTCTCCTCTCTCCTCCCTCCACCCTTCTCCCTCTCCCTCTCCCTCTTCCCCTCTCTCTCTCTCTCTTTCTCTTTCTCTTTCTCTTTCTTTTTCTCTGTGTTTCAGGGAGAGGGCAAGGCGAGGGGAGGCAGACGAGAGCTTTGTACCCAACGGGATCCGGCGGCCCTCTGCTGCTCAGAAGATAAGGCAGACTAGGGGTGAGCTGGGCTGGACTGGGCTAAAGGCCCTCTCTGTATGCTACAGACACACACCAATCACACTGCACCCACTCTAATGAGTACTCGACAGCGACACACACGCACACACACATAACACTTACAAAACCCAAAAAGCATAGATCTGACCTATGTCCCCACACCCTAACTGCACACACATACACACTGTTGGTCTTGGTGCAGGGACATGGGCGAGCTTCTTTTCTCACTCTCACACACAACAGTATAGGCAGTGCATCATGGGCTATGCGCAGGGATGTGTGATGGGATGTAGGTCACTGTGTAAAGGTAGTCCACATACTGCAAATCCTCCATCTGTCGGTAATGCATGTAAGTAGGGAAGTCGTTGTGCTGGCACTATACTCCTATTCTGATCCTGTCCTCCTTTAAATTTCATTATTATTCATTATTATAGCACCATTAACTAAAAAAATATTTCACCATGTTATACAAAGTAATGCAATATTGCACAATCCATAATGCTTTTACAATGAGCACAGGTGACAGGAGCATGATTAAAAAAAAATCCATTTTATTTTGACCTATATGTGATGATGATGCGCAAGTCAGTTCAAAACTGGGGACTCGTATGCATGTAGTCAGCATGGGAAACGGCAGCAATGGGAGACATCCATTACAATTTCCATTTTCACTTTTGGGAAATCTTTTGATTTGGTGTGCGTCTGTCAAATAGGCCCTGACGCATACGGAGAAACCTCCTCTGAGAGTTCCTACTCCACCACCTCCAGCCCTCAGCACCTTCAGCATGCCAGTTTACAGAGCGAGGATGAGGATGACGAAAATGAGGATGACGATGATGATGATAGAGGTCTGACACTCTTCTGACTCATAACCCCTGCCTGTGTGTGTGTGTGTATGTGTGTGTGTGGGCATAATCACAACAAATGATTTATACTGTTTAAACTCCTCAAGGGACTGTCGCTGACCAATACATTTCTTACCAACTCTGAATTCTGAACCAACTCTGGTTTAGTGGAATCCACCTCTGGGCCTCCCCGAATTGAGAAGAGGCCAAATTATCTTCTGTTTTGATGAGAATGAAGAACTTGTTGTTCTTGTGCCCTCTTCTCAGACACAGGAAGCCAGTCGGACACGGGGACTCTGCGAGCGCGTCCTGCCAAAGGCGCCAGCGGGAAGGCCGTGGCCCTGGTGAACCCCATGCTGCCCCCTGCCCTCGAAAAGGAGCCCTCCCAGCACAGCAAGACCTCCGAGGGGCTGCAGTCTCCTCTCGGGGGGGTTCCCGCGGGGTGCCCCTTCTACTCCAAGCCGACCGCAACCCTGGAGCCCATCCTGGCCAGTCCTGGTGATGCGCGGAGCTCTCACCAGCACCCTCCCATGGCTGCGGTCAGCGCCCTGCCCATCTCTGCCCAGCATGCCAGCGACCCCTCGCCCTCCGCCAGCACCCCTCCCCTGCCTTCCCACCCGTCCTCCCTCCCGCTGCGGGTACAGGGCGGCGGAATGCCTACACACCCGGCTGTGCCCACGCACACGCCCAGCACGGGGCCCTCGCCCAGCCCGGCGCTGCCCCCCAGCACGGCGCACAGCGACAGCACCAGCCCCAGCGCCACCCATCTCCTCTGCAGCTCCAGCAGCGCCGGCTGTGCCAGCGCCAGCCTCTCCGGGAACCCAGTGGGCATGACTGCGGCGGGCACAGCTATGCACGTGCCTCAGGCCGGCCTCCAGCTGGGCTGTAATGCCTGCGGGTGCCGGGGCAGCTGTGGCGGCAGCGGTAGTGGTGTGGTCAGCGGCGCAGGCGTAAGCGGAGGCGTTGGCGGCGGCGGCGGTGGTGGTCACCAGGCGACGACGGGCTTCTTCCTGCCCCCGCAGCAGCTGGCGCCGCGCCAGATGTTCAGCACGGCGCCGCCGCCGCTGCCCTTCCTGCACCTGCCCTCGCACCTGTGCAGCGCCAGCTACCCGCCCGGCGCCCAGGCCCACCAGAGCGGCCACGGCGCCACGGGAGCCCCCGGCGGCCAGCAGCTGTCCTTCTACCCGCACGGCCCCGCCGGCGCCCCGCACCACGCGCACGGCCCGCCGCCCACCGCCACCTTCTCCGCCGGCCCGCTCCTGCACGCCCACTCGGAGCACCTGCTGGCCGCCGCTGCGGTGGCCGCCGGCCAGCAGCCGGGCTACGGCCTGCCGCAGATGGCCGCCTTCAGCCGCTTCTATGCGCCGGTCTTCCCGTCCGTGGCCATGCATGCTGCCGGCGGAGGAGGCGGAGGGATGAAGAAGGGCAACAACGTGTCCTGCTACAACTGCGGCCTGAGCGGCCACTACGCACACGAGTGCAAGCAGCCCACGGCGGACACCGGCCAACCAGGTAATGGTGGCGGGGTGACGGTAGCCGCGGCGGCGGCAGCAGCGGCAGCAGCAGCAGCAGTGGCCGCCAGCGCTGCTAGCCTTAACGGCAGGGGCAGGAGATGAGATGATGATGATGATGATGATGCTCTCTCATGTCAATCTCTAATCTCTGTGTGTGTCTCTCTCAGCACTGACGCCGTACTGACGCTGCCTCCTGTGTGTCTGTGTGTGTCTGTCTGTCGGTCTGTGTGTGTTTTGGTGTTGTGTGTGTGTGTGTGTGTCTGTTTGTGTGCATGCATGTGTATGTATTTGTGTTGGGGAGTGCTGGTATTTGCGTTTGTGTGTGTGTGTGTGTGTGTGTGTCTGTATGTGTGCATGTGGGTGTGTGTTACAGGTGGATTCCGGCTTAAGTACGTTGCCCCCCACTCTTCTGAAGCACTAGACAAAGCTGACTGACAGACAGCAAGGGGACCAAGGAGTAAACGTTTGTTTCTTTCTCGGACTCCCTTGAGGCTTCGTTTGCGTTTCCACCGCAGTAAACACGCACTGCGCCTGGGACCAGGTGGCAGAGGCGATTATTTCAAAGGTGATCTTTGGTTAATGGAATAGCTTAAGAATGTCTCTCTGATTTTGAAAAAAAGGGCAGGTTAAAAGATGTGCCTCTCAAATGCAGCAGCATACTACCTTTTACATTGCAACAATTACAAGAACATTTAAAAGAAAGGACAAGTGTCTCGTTCATAAATGGAGTTAATTTCATTGTATCTGATAGGACTATGTGGTTACATTATGTTTCATATGGTCCACTACATTACAATAGCTTTCATTTATTTTGTAAACATCTAATTGTAAATGGCTGTGGGCCATTGTCATCATTTTTGTTCTTTTATCAAAACATTAAAAGGGTAATTTAAAGATGTTATTACAGTCTTATAAAAAAACATGATCCTGAAACTTGAGACTTATATTTGGTAAAGTTGAAAAGCTCTGAATGTAAATGCTGTTTCTGTTGGCTTGATCGGTGTCATTTCATGTAATGTGAATTGTTTCAAGTTCATAATCATGATTCAGACATAGTGTTGTACTGCTGTTTTTTTTGCTTGTTTCATTTTTTGTTTGTTCTTTATTTTTACATATTTGTTTTGTTTGAAAATTGTAAAGCACTATGTTATGACGCTCAGCGTAACTTGATGTTCATGTCAGGTCCTTAAGTGCACTGAGAGTAATCTGTACTGATCTGTCCACTGTGCCGTTTGACTTAGGAGGGCTTTGGAGAGGCGTGCTGTCATTTGGTGGTGTGACCGCCAGAGAGCGCTCTAGTGACTGTGCTCTGGTGCTTGCACACACAGCATGTATACGTTTTAAAAGAAGAGAGTACTTAGTGTCCCAAGTATTTTTTTTATTTTTATTTTTATGACTTGTTAGCGTTTATTTTCATGTAACACACTTCCATTTCTACCAACTGGATTGTGACGTCCAGGGTAAAAAAAAAAACTTTTTTAAAAAATTGGTTATTGAGGTGAAACTTTATTGGAATGGATACTTTATTTGGAAATGAAGTCATTGTGAAGCACATATGTTTACCTGCATGCTCTTTGGCCAGGATGTGTTGTGTTTGTCAAGCGTACATGATGTGGGATATCTGTTCAGTTGCCACTAAAACCAAGCAGTGTAAACACGTTTGTACTGACAAACCTTCAACCTTTTTTTTAACAGCTATGTTTTTGTTCTCTGGAAATCTTGCTTAAACTGCCAAAGCAGACTTAAGGAAAAATCCCCTTACTTTTTTATAATATATGCAAACAGATAATTTAAAAAAATATTTTATATTGGTTTTGATTAAGGGATCATGATTTTGACTTTCTTTATGTACAAAATCTTTAAAAGACAAAAAAACGCACAGCCCTCTTTCACTGATCTAGAGGGTGGGGGAGAGGGAGAGACCCGCCCTGCATTTGCGCAGCTGCAGGAGGTGTTTGTTATATTTCTTTGGAGAGATACTGTGCCGTATAAATGAGGTAAATTGTTACCCTGGGTTTGTGTTTACTGTTTCATATCTAAACGTTGATATTTACTGGAAAGTTCGAATATATTTCTAGAGAGAAATTTGCATTTTAAGCAAATTTATCTTAAACCCATTGAGTTATCAGCAATAAATATTGAAAAAAGGACCAAGCTCTCTGTTGTTGTTTTTTTTGGTGTCACAGATTTCTTTCAAAAAAAAAAAATTGTATGTGAATATTTATATATATATATATATATATATATATATATATATATATATATATATATATATATATATATATATATATATATATATATATATTGGAATATCTGCTATTTCACCATAAGGACACTAGATGGTAGTCAACAACAGATTCATCTAAAAGACATTGACTATGTCAAGAGAAGAAATGCCTTCCACTCTTGGTTGAGTTCTGCATAAAGGTGAGAAAGAGACTTCATCTGCTCACCTACTTAGGCCGCATGTATTGGTTCATGTGCTGACAGTGTGACTATGTTTGTACACCAAGACCAAGTGGATCTATTTTATTTGTTATTGTAATTTAGGTACACACCATTTTGTTTTGCCAGGCACTTTATTTTATAATTTGTCCACTGCTGGGTTCCATTTGAAAGAACCATCGCAATGCAGAGAGTAATTTATGGAATGTTTTTTGTGACAAAATTAAATAAATAAATGAAATATGAAATCAATAAATGAAATATGAAATAAATAATTAAAAGTTGAAATAAATAAATAAAAAGTTAAATAAATAAATAAAATGTGAAATAAATAAAAGATTAAACGTAAAAAACATATATACATTGACATTTACATTTACATTCCATATGCACGGTCATGCAATGTGCCATGAAATGAATAAATACGTCAGTCACCCATTAAAGCGGGACCTAACCACTGATTGCTGCCTGAAATAACACGAAGTGATCCAGCTCTTGAGTCAGACTGTACTAAGGAGATAGCTCAGACTTGTATCATAACTCACGAAACATACAACAACAAGGATTTCATTCTAAATTCATACTTTTGGGAAGATATCAGGTGTGAAAGCGTTCTGTCATTTGATGGGTCTGTTTGCTGTGTCTCAGGGGGTTGATAAGACATGCTATGTGCACATCTAGAGCTAGCGCTAACAGTTAGCACAAGCGTTAGCTAGTTATCGACATCTACAGAAAGCGAACTTCTATCTAAGGCAAACGACTTTGCTATTGCTTCTATTTATAGTAGGGTGCCCAGACGTCCCAGTTAACTTCACTTGAGCTGAATTCACCTCGTTTGTTATATGATACATAAACAATAAAGCTTGAGATGCCCATGCCGTGAACTCTTATTATGTGAGTGTCAGCAAAGATTGTTAAGGCGGAGCTCCGCCTTAACAATCTTTGGTGTCAGTGCCAGCTTGCTACATTGCCCAAGCAGTGTCCACAACTTTCCAGAGACTTTAGTTCTCAATATGAGGGTATAACTCAGCAGCCGACAAAGATTTTTGACAGCACTAGATGCTATGCTTTTACGTCCTGATAACTCACAGCCAAGAGTTAGCAACATAGAACACACAATCTTTCTGAATGAAAATGCCTAGGTTATGGCTGTTAGCAGTAGCACTAGCTTTTAGCTTCTATCAATGACTTTATTCTGATCAGCCAGTCATGCTCACAAAGTTTTTTTTTTTTTTTTTTTTTTTTTTTTTTTTTTTTCAGGCAGCAACCAATCAGCGGCTAGATCCCGCCTTGATGGGTGACTGACGTAGAACTATTTATTTATTTCATGGCACATTGCAAGACCGTGCATATGGAATGTAAATGTCAATGTCAATGTACTGTATATATGGTTTTTACATTTCATCTTTTATTTATTTAAGTATTTATTTAATCTTTTATTTATTTATTTCATATTTCACTTATTTATTTCAACTTTTAATTATTTATTTCATATTTCATTTATTTATTTAATTTTGGCACAAAAAACATTCCATAGTAATTTGCCAAAAATGTTCCTCTCAGAAAACTGTGACCGGAGTTATTTTCGCAAGAAAGCCTGAGCAGTGGCTGTAAACTGTAATGTTGCGAGGCAGAAGAATTCGTAAAACAAACCCCCAGCACCAAGCAGTGTTTCCCGTGCCTGTGGTCTCCATGGCAGTGATGCTCTGCAGGCTTTAGGCTGGCGTGATGAGGCTGCCACTCAAGCACGCCTGTGTGCGTGTGAGTGAGTGGGCGTGTCTCTCGTAGAGGGGGAGGGCCGGCAGGGGCGTGGACTAGCGTAGGCCACATGTCTGTCGTGTGTGTTTTTGCCCCGCCCCTTAGCGTGTGTGTTATCCGGTAGTGGGTGCCGCTGCCGTGTGTGTGTGCCATGCCAGAGCACGAGCTTGCGTGCTGGATTTGGCTGCAGCCCTGCATGGCCTGGATCATAGTCACAGCATGGAGTTTGCGAACCGGGTGGGGGGGGGGGTTCTGTTGTAGAGACGCATTGCATTGCACCTCTCCCATCTTCTATCTTCCCCCTTCTCATCCCTCCATCCCCTTCACAACTCTCTTCTCTCTTCCCCTGACATCCCTTCTGTCCTCCTCTCTTCTCTCATCCAGACAACCCCACTAGAACCACACGTGTTCCTTCATTCCCTTCAAGAACCAGGAAAAAAAGGCAGTGGTTATGAGGAACCATCTGCCACACATAACACAGAGGGCAGCAGCGCCGAGACGGAGGGGACCATTCTAGTGCAGGGATCTGGAAATGCAGCATCAGCTCACCTGGGCTCACCTGTCCATGCATGGCAGCTGTGAGACTACATACACAACTAACCGCTGTGAGGACTGGGCCGTATCTTTAGCTGTCGTCATGCTCTACCCAGGGAACCGAGATGCGTGTCTGACCTAATTAAACCTCCTGGAGTGTGCTGAGGTGGCACACAGGTACGAGGCCCACAGCGAAGCTAAGCACACTCACTGACCTGAACCTTTAAGCCCACCACCAATTAAACGCTTCCCTCTAAGAGAGAGAGAGAGAGATACTCTGAATCAGTTTTATACCAGGCAGGACAGTGAGAGGTGAGTACAATTATGAATTGTCACGCAACGGATTGCTACAAGCTTACTGTCACCACGGAAATGCCGCAGCCCCCTGGCATCTGTCGGTATGCATCAGCGAATCCCCCCCACCCCCAATCTGGCATGGCCTCAGCCTGAGGTCATGAATCTGCGCAAATGACTGAAAGACCTGGAGTAGTCACAACCCTGATGACTACTTTCAGCCTATTTCAATGTTATGATGAAACTCAAGGTGCTTTCTATATGTTGTCCTCTACCGCTAATGAAGGTTCTGCTGCCATGTTTTTGTCCATGAGGATTGCTTTGGAGATTGCCAACTGACTCCGAGAACAACCAAACTCATTTTAACTGTGTCCTTTGGTTTCTTCAGGCCTCACCCATCTCATGTCTCTCTTGAGAGGACACACAATACACTACGCAATATAAACTCCATCTTAAGTCTGTCCTAAGCAGAACTGGCATTCCTCTCTGTCTCCATACATCGTGTGTCTATAATACTCCAGGGGAGAGAGACAGATGGTGCCATCAGGTTCAAGTGAAGCCGCGCAGCATGGGGTCCGCAAAAGCAGCTAAGGCACTAACAGGTCCACAGCAGATGAGTGAAAAATGGTATAGAAAATAGGCCACATCGGTAATCCATTAGTATATATAATCACTGCACCAGGAGTGGAAAGATGCACAGCTTATGTGGAAGACGCCCAGCATGGGGTCCCAGACAGTAGCTCACCAATGGCCGAGTCTTGCACTGATCAAGGCCTCTGTCCCCTCCAGGGGGTCCTGTTGACCATGGGAGAGTTGTGACCCATTTTCGCTGTATGTTACTAACTGTGCTGTTCCTGAACCAGTATTCATTTGGCACGCAAAAATATCCTAGACTAATATCTTTATGTATGTATTTTTATAGTACATATCAGAGAAAAGCTTAATGATCTTAATGATCTGATGTACAACAGCATTTGCGGTCTGTAAACAATGTAAGTTAATGCATATAAAACAAGCATAAGAAAATTACCACCAAAATATGCAGAAGACTGTAATAAATACATCACTCAAAAAGACAAGTTTAACAAATTCCTATTTCCAAAGATAAGCTGGGTAATGTGTGGGTGACAATGTATAGAAGAAATTAGAAATAAAGGATTTTAGTAATGGAACATCCACTCTGTCCTGATATATAGTGGTACCCTAAATATTTATCCAATTAAGGGAAATGAGAGGCCAGCGGCTCACCGCTGCCAAACCTGGTCAGACCAATTAGAGTGGAGCAGAATGTCATATGACTAATATTATACATGGATGGAAAACAGCTGCATGTGTTGACAGACAGAGAAAAGCCAGAGAGAGTGTGTTCACATATGTGCGTATAGAGGTCTGAGACATGCACAGGGTGTGCAATCAAATAAAGACATTTTATGAGTCTAACAAATTAATCCATGTACACTGTGTGTTCAGGGTTGTTCTGGGGGTTATGTTTTTCTTTTCATGTGTGTGTGCGTGTGTGTGTGCGTATGCATGTGTGTGTGTGTGTGTGTGAGTGTGAATGCAGAGCCAAGCTCTTTGTGTACTTGCAAGCACACAGAGGGCCAGTGTGCATTAATCTCTCTCCACAGTTCTGGCTGTGCACGCAATGTGCTGTGCTGTTTCTGCAGTATACTGTATGCACTGGCTGGAGTAGCAGCACACCAGCACTGCTAGCGTGGCATGCTAAACCCCTAAACACTCCCCTCCCTACTTCTCCTCTCCTCTCCTATCGTGCCACAGGGCAGCTCCGCTTTAAATATTGAGTTAATTGCTCTTCACTGTTCCCGCATCTGCAATCACAGAAAGCAGAGACAATGTAAATGTAGAGGATGTGCCATTCATTGTGGTAATAAAGATCAGCACCTAACAGATGCCATCTTTTACTGAATGCTTGCAGCAACACATGTCACTTAAGTGACAATGAGGTAGTGGCTTTTACCAGTTTTGTAATGTGAATTTTACAAGCATCTGTCTGATACATACAGCATTATATAATGAGGATGGATACTAAAATCATAAATCTATCAAAAGCATAAATCTAGAGATCATTCAGCCCACGTTTAAGAACTTCGTACTGTGGATTCTACATTATAATGGTTCAAATCCTATCTTAGGAGTATCTTCTGTGTTGTGCAAAGTTGACAAGTATTGAAGCAAAAATCTGATATACCGCAGCGATCAAGTTTTGGACCTCTTTACTCTGTACACCAGGTTTATTCAAGCAGATGATGCCTATGATCTTCCTGTTCTCCACTTAGAGGGTACCATAGTCTCTGTGTGTTTCTTCATGCAAGTAATTTAACACTGGGCAAATTGTACAGACTACCATGACCGGAGTCAAAAGTCAAACTATAGGCCTCACATCCTACATCGGTGTGGACTACGTTCTCATCACATGGAGCACCATCTTGTTTGGAGCTGTTGAGAGAGCATGTGATCATTTGGTATTCCTGGGCATTTTGGTGAAAAAGGTTAGTTGGATACAAAATAATATATTGAAATAATAAAATTAATTTATGTTTCATTAAACCCCACTCTACACTCCAGGATTGCTTAATGCATACCCCACAACACAGTGCTATGTCCCCTGGCTCATTAACTCAGTGAGCATCTAAGCTGGAAAAAAAAAACAGCCTGATCAGCTTAAGGTGGTTTGCTGGCTGACCAGCTTGTTTGACCACCCTATGATGGTTGACCAGCTAGACCAGCAAAACTCTTGCGTAAACATACTTTCAGCTGGTTTATCCAGTTTACGATAGTAATTCATCTGATTTTGCTTGTCGTACCACCTCAAGCTGGTCACTTAAGCTGGTGTTGCTGGTCTTACATTGCTAGTTTAACTGGCCATGCCAGCTTATGTAGGTCATTCTAGCAAACCAGCATGACCATCTTACACCAACAATGTCAAGCTTGGCAGGCTGGTCACCAGCATGACCAGCGTCCTCAGATGGTCACGCCAGCCATTTCATATTGAGGCTTGATGGGTCTACAGTTACATCTCGAGGATCCTAAAGTTCAGGCTAGTACTCTTGTGGTCTAACTGTGACTTCCCAGTTGCCACCATTGTGCCCCTAAGTAAGGCACTTAACCCTGAGTTGCTCCACGGGAATGGCCCCTGTAAGTGGTCTCTGTAAGTCACTCTGGCTAGGAGCATCAACTAAATGCATAGTAAACAACAACACTAACATCAGGTTTATGGTCTTCACACCCCAGTGGGGTATACTACGAAGCACGTTAGACATATCTAGGCTATGTAGACATATCGAGGCTTGACAAAGCCTTGACTCAGGGGTATACGTTAAGTGATACTACGATTGCAGTTATGTGATATATTTGTCAAACTAGGCTTTCAGCTCAGATCTGTGCGCGTTCTCGGTGTTGGGATGACTTTGGCCAATCGTGTAACGTGGAGACGCACAAGACCGCCTCTATTTAAAAACAATTACTTCCGCATTCATGAGCGATAGCTTAATCTACACTGTCATTTTTTGTGTCTAACCTTTAACATCAAATAAATCAATTGTCATCAGTTGTTGTATGGTATGCACGTCCATAGTGGGATATTTGCACGCACAGCACTATTAAAGTGCATTCGAGCTCCAAAATGTTAGATATATGAGGCGGAGCTCCACCTGTAAGATATATGACAGAATCCTACACATGAGATAACTTCGTTTTTAAGACAATTGATTGGTCAGTGTGCGGTAGATTACACAATTTGAGCTATAACTTAGCACATAACCTCCTCCCGACCAGGTTTGGTTGACAGCATAAGACACCATGGTGATATAGCGACACTAAAACAGATCCACTTTCGTGTCACATAGCCTGGCTTTGAGCGCAACATACCTCGCTAACCCACTAATCGAGATTCGTAGTACACCCCACTGGGCAGACACCCTATGGAAATGCATCAATCTGGACAACCTTGTATGGTCCTTTGGGTTCAAATGAAGCTGCAGTAAGGGGCTGTGCTCAAGCACTACCAATCAAACTACCTACTAGTACCTAGTACCTAACTAATGTGAAGAATAATAAACAAATGTGTGCAAAAGCTTTTCTTACACTTTGCTGGGTGGCCTAGATCACATAACCAAAGTGCATTTAGTTGGAATGGCAGATGTGTTTATGATTTGGGATATGAAAGGCAAGGAGCAGAAGATCAGGGCAAAAGAGATCACTTTTAATAGACACTTATGGACAAAAGCAATGAGTGAGAATCTCACACTCACACTCACACAAACAATTTCGATCGCTTCGGTTTATCTTACACATGTGAGAGATCACAAGAGTGAGCAACTGGTTGCCAAGATTAAAAAAAAGCAAGGAAACTAAGAGTAAAAGAAACATTTTAGGGGTGCGCATTTAGTGTTCTCAGTCCAGAAGTCAAGTAATCATTCATGATCATTTTGACAAATAGTTCAAGGCAGCCTCCAGCGCATGGGCTTTACCCTCCAATAACAGACTGCATCTGTGGCAATAACTCTCCTTTTCCCCCTCAAAGTGCATATGAAAGGAACGGTGGTGTTCCTTCTTCTTGAAGCACCCCAGACTGGATCCCTTGGCCTGGCTCCACTGAGCTACTTCAGCAGTTTAGGCACAGTCATGGAGGTCATGGATGTCATGGACATGGATGGCACGGTGATGTCCTTGAAGATGGGCTGGGTGACCATGCTGCTCGAGGGCCTGGTCTGGTTGAAGGTCTCGATCACCTTCTGCTTGGTGTCCCGACTGGCGTCCCCGCGCACCGCCAGCAAGGCCACTATGTGATCCTCCCTGAAGAGGGGCAGTCACAGGGTGGACACACGGGGTCAGGACAACAATAGACTGAGAGACTATATAGCTACAGAAGAAAGAGTACATCTAAAGAGGCTGCAATAGAACATGCAAATATAAACAGTGTCCAAACAGAGTGATATTAACAATGTGTGTGTGTGTGTTGTGTGTGTGTGTGTGTTGTGTGATGTGTTGTGTGTGTGTGTGTTGTGTGTGTGTGTGTTGTGTGTGTGTGTGTTGTGTGTGTGTGTGTGGTAAGCATGACTGACCTGATATCAGGGTATTTGGAGACCAGCGTGGACACTTCCAGAGAGAGCATGGTGGTGTCGCTCAGCTTGAACACCTCCGCTATGGCAGAGATGGCCTCACACAGACGGTCTGCCTCCTCAGTCTGCACCACACAGAAAAAAAGAAAACACACATCTCTACTAACTACAGAAACATGACTGGTTCAAATTATGCATTGGTATAATTCACAATAAGAAATACAAATATGACTCGCAATCCCACTTATCCAGTAATTCACAATTCCCTTAGGAGAATAGTTACATGTGACCATTCTAATTCTGAAGAAACAAACAGACACTAGCCATAGTTAGGATCCCTAAAACATGAAATACATGAAATAAATAATAAAAAAGTGCATTAACATTTGAAGAGAAGTTCAATGAATATCTGCTGCAGGGGTTGTACAGTAACTATTTTCCCTTCTTCTTTGTTATCTGCCAGCGGGTCACTACAGCAGTATGTGTCTGTGGTACATACGCCGGAGAGTTTCTTGAAGAGCATTTTGAACTGGTCAGCCTCCTTGATCATGCGGTCAGCGCCCTCCTTGCGCTCCTCAGGATTGCGGAAGTTGATGCGCTTCTGCATGACCGCTTTCATGTACTCCACCACCACACGCCGATGCGCCTCGCTGGTCATTTCCTGAAACATCAGCGTGGACAAACACACACACACACACACACACACACACACACACACACACGCAGGTCAGCAGGGGATCAATAATTTGCCGCTCTTAAAGATAACCGTGATTGCCCAGAAAAATAGTTAAGCACCTGATTATAAGGCTTCTTGATCTTGGCAAAGTCACAGAAGTAGTCCTCCACCGTGACACAGATGGTGTCTACTGCATGGGAACCAGTCAACCATTTCCTGGTAAGCAGCTCATACAGATGATGCTGTTAAAAACAGTACAACGTTATGGCTGTTTGTTAAAGCCTATGACAATCATCTTATGGAACTAAAAACAGTTTGGTAATTAACTTGGACCCACTACTTTTTCTTTTTGTTCTCTGACGTAGTGGCTAAAATATATGCTTTAAGAATGTCTCATATACCACAACACACATAAATCTCCCTTCATTGAGAGGGTTGGTTAAAGCGAAAATGTACCTCTATGTATTGGTTCAGTAGTCTGTGACAGACCATGCAGCAAAAATGTAAGAAATGTTTTTAGACAGCCAAAAGCTACTGTACATCTCCAAGCCAGACCAGTTAGCATGCTAGCAAGTTTTTAATCAGTGCGGAGTGTGATGCCCCTGATGTTTGCTAAAGTTTTGCAACTTTAAGCTTGTTAGTTTAAGAAAAACTCTAGGGCTGCAACGGACGATTGTTTTTATGATGAATCAATCTGTTGATTATTTTCTCAATTAATCAATTAGTTCTTTGGAAAATGGTGAATATTTAAAAAAAATGTTGACCAGTGTTGCCCAAAGCCCAAGACGACGTCCTCAAATGCTTTGTTTTTGTGAAACGTCTTAATTACCAAAATAGTTAGTGATTAATCTTGACTTCTAAATTGATCAAACTTCTCAACTGGTAAAAAAAAAAAATAGTTGCTGACTAATAGTTGACAACTAATAAATGAATCAATTAATTAATGCAGCCCTACTCCTTGATGCTGCTCCAAACACTAATCCCCAGAGGTGATTAAAGCAGAACTAGCGATGGCTCCCACCTCTAAGTCTAGGAAGACCTCATCCAGCAGGAACTGGCAACCCTCTCTGGCCACCTCATTGAGGGTCCTCTCGATGGGCTCGTCATACTGGCTGGCCACGGGAGACTTGGAGTACTTATTCTTCAGACTGTTAATGGACTCCCTAAGGAGAGGCAGATCACATCCACTTTACAATGCCATTACTCCATTAGCAGAAGCTTCTGCTCTATCCAAACCTACTGACCAAACAACGAAGTGTACTGTATTACTGTATCTATTAGAAGTATGTTAAGTGATCTTCAAAATTACTAAAGTGAACTGATGCAGAATAGAACAAAGGCCAAGCCAGTACATAGATTCCATTGCTGACACTCACTTGAACGTTTGGCAGTTGTTGATGATGGCAATCATGTACTGGACATAGTTCTGTGGAAGCTGGCGATCTTTCAAGTGCTCCTCTTTGTAGTTGATCGCCTCTTCTTTGTACCTATAAAAGTGAAAATAAAAGTATGTGAATTATTTACTCTAAATTTATCTAGGACAGAGGACTTCACATCTAGTATTATAAATTAGTATTTTCAATAAATTAGTATTTTCATTTGTATGTAATGTCTCGTATGCAGTATGGATAGGGCAGCCGTGGCCCACTAGTTAGCACTCTGGACTTGTAACCGGAGGGTTGCCGGTTCGAGCCCCGACCAGTGGGCCGCGGCTGAAGTGCCCTTGAGCAAGGCACCTAACCCCTCACTGCTCCCCGAGCGCCGCCGTTGTAGCAGGCAGCTCGCTGCGCCGGGATTAGTGTGTGCTTCACCTCACTGCTGTTTGTGTTTCACTAATTCACCGATTGGGTTAAATGCAGAGACCAAATTTCCCTCACGGGATCAAAAAGGAATATACTTATACTTATACTTGGCTGTCCTTATCTCTGCCTGTATAAAACACTAGGAGGAGCTATCATATTGTACCAAAGATCCTTCACTTCAACCCTCTGATTATACTGACTATTACAGCTGCTCTCCAGAGTAATGAAATGAAAACCATCAGTGACAAGTTTGATGGCATGTATTTGAAAACTGAGAAGGTGCCAACAGGCTGAGGCCTGGGGGCACGAGGATGAGGGAGCATTAAACGGGCTTATCTGTGGCAGGGACAGGCAAGTCCTCATAGCCTATTAATTTACAATAAAAACACTCCACACGCCACTCATCCAAACTCCAGTGAGAGAAAAAAAAAAAGTGGATTTTTTTCACCTCAACAGAAGCCAATATGAGTTTGTACAACATTTATATCTGATAATTTTGATCAGTTATTATTATGCTAAAGTGCCCAAAATATTGCACATGTAAAGACCAATGTAAAAGAACAGGTAGTAAAATGGGTTGTGTGTCACCTGTTTAGAAAAGAGCACATCTGTTTCAAACACTGATCCAAAACCTTCTCTTTGAACGTATCATCGACCTGGGCAGCAACCTGCAGATTCTGCTCAAACATCTGGATAGAGAGAGGGAGAGGGAGGACCAGAGGCAAAACCTTAAATTAAAGACTGTTCAAGCTGCTACGAATAACTCAATGCTAAATATATACAGTACATATGCAATATGTGAATATCTATATAGCTTGTAGCACTGTAGTTTGGTTGGCGTTCCTGAGTCACCAGTTGCTTTAGATAAAAACATCTGCCTAATTCATAAATGTAAAATAAAAGCTATTAAGCTATCCTTTATATCAACACTATGAGAGAGTCCTTGTGCTTGACTATAATCAGTGCGGCTGTCCCACCTGGAAGACGATGGCAGGGAGTGTGGTCTGATAGTAGCCGTCCTGGTCAGCCTCGGGCTCCGACTCCTTCAGCCAGTCCTTCTTATCTGTCTCCAGGGCCTTACGCAGCCAGCCAGTGATGTTGGACTGAGGAAGGTGGAGAGAAAGGGACACGTCGTCATCTCATATGAATGTCCATACAATTGCAATAACCTTTTTAATTGGGCACATTTGTATTTGGGTTTGTCTCATCAAAATAGCAGTAGAGACCAATACGGCTATGTTCGGCAGCTGCTCGTCAAACCAAACTGCACGCCTATTTCCTGCACTTCACAAGCAAACTGCACGCCCATGTTAATAGACAACACACACATCGACAAATGAAGTTTCTTATTCCAATTTCCCTTTTTTTCTTTTCTTACATCCTTATGACAGGAAGCATATGTCATTAAAAGTCACTGTTGCAAGTAGTGCATGTTACCAAGTGATTGATGCAGATCACACAGATATAGGAAGATCTACATCTGCCTGACAGTGAATGTTCCTTATTCTGAAGGGAGTAGTGGGTCCTATGTACTCACGGTAAAGGTCTGGATGTATTTGCTGAGGAGTTCATCAATCACGTCCTGGGTGAGCAGAGGTTCCAACTGAGTGACATCACACTCCTTCAGCTCAGGGTGGCCCATCATGTCCACACTGCGCACGCACACACACACACACACACACACACACAAGGAAAGAAATTTTTACATGAAAAGCCGTAAGCCACAGAACAACTTTGAGGATGACTGGGCATCCTCTGCTGTTTCATTCTAAAGTAACTAACTTAACAGTATGGGAGTCGGTGCAAGTAACATGGGCACAAGCTATGCATTTCACAAGTTGCAACTCTGCCCACAGTTTGCTCTGGGCTACTGCTGTGTGTGTTTACAGCGTATGAAAAACAGAGGGAGCCCTCTCTGGTTGCTCACATGCCACAATGGTTTAATAAGAGACGTTTCGGCCAATGGCCTTTCTCAAGTCTTACGACTTGTGAACGTGAACGACTCCCCCTCACAATACAATGTGAAACTGTATACTGTACTCCTGAATATGAAGTATGCCTTGCTGATTATACCCCCTGATTTTGTGTGTGTGTGTGTGTGTGTGTGTGTGTGTGTGTGTGTTGCAGTGTAGCACATTTGTGTTTATATCCGTTTCTCTTTTTTTGTGTGTTGATCTGTGTGCATCAACCTCTCTCCTCTCTCGATCCCTCTCCACAGTTCTGGCTGTGCACGCAATGTGCTGTGCTGATTCTGCAATATACTGTATGCACTGGCTGGAGTAGCAGCACACCAGCACTGCTAGCTAAACCCCTAAACACTCCCCTCCCTACTTCTTCTCTCCTATCGTGCCACAGGGCAGCTCTGCTTTAAATATTGAGTTAATTGCTCTTCACTGTGCTTGGAAAGTCTGTTGCAATGAAAGAGGAGACAATGGAAATGTCACTCATGACAGATCAGAGTAGCATGGCCTCGCATGCAAGCATGGCCTTTTATTAGTGCTCAGGAGTAGCCACGAAGTTATTGGTGCAGGCATGGAGACCACTGGCAAAATAATCATTACACATTAGTTAATACATAAATAAATTTGTACAGTTTCTTACAGTGCAGTTGTAACAGTGTAGTAATAATTGTATTCCCTCAAAACAGGTGACCTTCACTTTCCTAGAAAATCCCAACACCACCCTTTGCAACCTCCTATCACAGCTGGTACAGGTGATGTACAGATGTAATGATTATTAAACTTATCAAGAGGATAAATAAGTCTTTTACAGTGTAAACTCACAGTAATAAAAGTCTAGTAATAATTTGTTTGACGTTGAGACAGAATAAAATCCAAACATGACCTTCACTGTCCAATCGACTATATGCCATGGAAGGCTCTCAACCAGCTCAAATTTCCAATGGAGCTTCAGCTGTGTTGTAGTGGCTATGTTGTTAATTTGTCGCCTCTTTTAGACAAATAATGCGCCATAAAGACGTCTCTTCTCCCTGTGAATATTGCGTGATTTCTATATAAAAACACCTTTAGTGTAGGCTACCTGTTTACACAGACCTGGTTGGGTGTTGCACCTAGTCAATTAGCATGTTAATATGGTGAAGGATTTATGCGTTTATATGTTCAGTTGAATAAAGAGTCGCCCTGTTGGGCATAAACAAGATTGTCAATGTCCGAGTGAACACAAAAGAGCAGAATATAAAAGATGCTGTTACAACCCAGCTGACGCTCCAGCGGAAATTTGGGAGAGCCTGCCGTGGCATACAGTCAATTACCCAATCCCCAGCCACCCTGTATACCCCTCATCTCACCTGCTATAGGTGTTGAGGACCCAGGTGAGGAGCGAGACGATCTCGTTAGCCTCGAGGTCGCCAGCAGCCAGCTCGCGCACGTTGGCGGCCACGGCGTCGTGGTAGTTGTGGAAGAAGCTGGTGAAGGTGTTGTAGTGCGGCGGGAAGCACTGCACCATCAGGTTGCTCACCACTATCAGGTCGTCCAGCACGTACTTGCGCGTGAGCTCCAGCTGACGCACCAGCCACATCTTGTCCGAGTCGCGCGTCTCAGACTGCGTGCCCTCGATGCGTCTACTCACCGTCTCCTTCAACTCCTATCGAAGACACAGTTTGCTTGTAATATCAGCCAAGCAAATGGCCATTGATGCTATAATGCACTGACTAGACATAAGTGCAGGGTGGATGGCTGGAGAGTTAAACTACCGTGAAATGAAATTAAAAAAAATAGTGGGCTCTGACCTCGAACATGCGCTCCTTCCACCTCTTGGGCCGGCCTGGCGGGATGAAGGTGGTCTGCTTCTGCCGGTCCAGCATGCGGTTGTCGATGATCTTCTCGCGCTCAATGATGCGCACCACCGACACCAGCATGGTGGGGTCACGGCGCACCGTCACCATGGCGCGCTGCAGCACCATCCACAGCTGTTTGGCCAGCTCGTCGGACAGCGACTGCACCTGGCCGAAGTAGCGGCGGATCAGCTCCATGTCGTGCGTGTTGCGGCTGTCCATGCGGTACTGCTCGTACATCAGGTCGTCGCGCGAGCGCTCCAGGTCCATCAGCTTGCGGTGGGCCTGGAGCAATTCCCCCTGCTCGATCAGGTCCTGGGTGTCCTGCACAATCTCTGGAACTGCAGGGATGGGATCATATATGCATGAGCACCAATATAACAACAAGGTTATCTTCTTAATTGGGGTTTCATCAACAAGTCAATTAGTCGACTATCAAAGTCACCTGTAAGAGCTGCAGGGAGCAGTCAACTAGTTGTGAACAAAACAGCTAAAGGCCTAACAGGTTAGACATCCCTATGGAAGAACTTGACCTGTTCTACAGTGATATGTAAGTTGTATACAGCTTACAGCTTAAAACAACAGGGCTGCCATGGATAACCAGCTAAAGATGAAACTGTACTAGTACATCAACTATTTATGAAAAACATAAACTAGTAAAAATCAGTAGTTGTTACCCTATGCCATCAAAGAGCTGTAGCGCTCCAATATTGTCTTGCCTTTCTTGATGAGGTATGCACAATCACAGGAAGTAATGTTTGTGTATGTTGGCAAAGAGGGATACACATAAATTACATAGTATGACAGCATGGACATCCTTGCAGTAATTGCACAGGCTTGTGAGGTGAGAAGTGATTTTGACAACATAGCAAACAAGCTCATATAGAAGTCAATGTTACCGTGCTATAACTTCACAACTGGCAATCGTGCTTACCTGAGAAAATATTCTTCAGGTTCTCTACAGCAGAGGCCAGTTGGCTGTGCTGTACCACAGCATCCTTCACATCCTTTAGGTTCTCTATGGTGTTTATGCTCTGCCTCCAGTCCTTACTGACATCTGCTAGGGAGTTCTGGATGTCTTTCACGTCGCACAGAGCATTGTGAAGCTGCAGTAGTCCAGTACGGACGCCATCCAACTGGGACTGAATGGCAGCCTAGGGAATAGTTTTAAGTGTTTTATACATCCAGAAGAGAACCTATTGGCAAGCATATTAAGAGAGAGCACACCACGCGATCAAGTGCAGATATACAGGACAAGACACCAGTCTGTGTGCAGAGCAGGTTGAATTTTATTTACCTTCAGACGGGCCTCTACGGATGCTTTCTTGCGGGCTTCTCTACGTCGGTACTGCTCGACCTTGTCCAGCTGATCTGCCCGCTGCAGCATCCCTGCAACTCTCTGCACGGCCGTGGCCACGGCTTCTCGGTTAGTTTCTTCCATGGCTAGGACGCGCTCTGGTGTGGCAACAACAGTTGATTAACTCTGACGGAATTTCACAATCTACAGTTGGGACTGTCTGGATTGTCTGACGAATGTTTTCTCGATATAGGACAGAGTTTATGCGGTTTGCCAAGTTAACCATTCATCGATGTATTACGGTGCATTTCAACAATTGTCACGAATAACAGTTAGGTCCCGACTCCAACCTCTCTTGGTAGCAAGCAGATGTGATCAGACTAGCTGCATATCAATGCGGGAAGCTAAACATTAAATGCTGGTATCAACCAAAACATGATCGACAAGAGTTAGCCGCCCCTTTGCTTGGCCATCACTGCTGAACGTTTACAGTAAGCTAGACAGTTAGCATCGTCAGCTAAGTAGCATAACAAGCTAACGTTAACCTTACGATAACGTTACACCCCACAACACCGCTCTTTTTGAGAACTGAACATTGAAGATGTAAAGCGTCTTTAGCAGATTGTTTAAAGGCAAATAGACAATTTCCCATGTCCGCCGTGGGGTAAAAATCCCCATCGAGATTAGTAACATAAGCTAACGTTTTGCTAGCGAGTGTAACTTATAACGTACAGTCCATAACAAGTGACAACCGATCACAAACTAGTACATGTAAAGTCGTCGCTGTATGCTCACCAACACAGGGTGTATCCTCCTATTTCAAAAACTCAGTGAAATTCATTGATTAAAATGATTTCATGGCTTATAAAGCTTCACTTCGACAATTCCTTCTTGTTCCTGGATCCTGCTGCACCGCCTTCACAGAGCAGCTGACAACACTGCTGACAACGCGACGTCAGAGATGCGCAGGGTTTGCGCACGAGCGCCACTGATTTCATAGCCTACTAGAGTGCAAGTGAATTCAGTTGAATTTAAAAAAAGACACATTTTTGTTAGAGCATCATCATTTATTAATGAACACATTTGAAATTATGTGTGGAAATACTATACTGAACAAAATGGCTGCTCAGCAGCATAACAGAATACAAAATAGATTCCTTTAATGGTTGAAACCTTTCAGTGTTGAAAAAAGATGAAACAGTGTAGTCTCTTGATTTTGTTAAATACACACGATGCCACTACACATGAAAACATCAATAATAAATACACAGAATCACAAAAATATACATAGAAAATACAAATCCTACATTTAAGCCTAAGTGAAAGTAAACATGGGGATAAAAAAACTGCACTAGCATTTAACACAAAACTGACAGAATGACACTACAATTTTAGTAGGCTTTGATGCAACTTTGACCAAGTGCAGCCTGGTCAAAGTCTAAATCAACTCAATTACAACTGAACACATTTTGGTGAAGACATGTTGCCATGTTAAGTCATAAAATGTTAAGAAATGTCAAAGTCATGTACATTTTCTTATTTATACAGAATAAATTCGAATCCCACAAGATTTAGTCATATTTTTTTCTTAACAATTAACAAGTCAAAACATGTTGAAGTTTGCACTAAATGAGTTAGTCAGGAACATCAGACGAATTAAGTCCGAACATTTGAAAATCACTTGTAAATTATTAAACATTATTGAGAAATGAATATTATAAAAAAAGTTATAACTACCATATTATTACATTATATTTTACTACATTAAATACAAACGCCATTTTTTCCATTTTTTATTCAAAACATAGGCTACCATTTCAAATCAGAGAGCATGAAAACACACGATTTTTATTGTTCTTCATATCATTAGAGGAAATGGCAGTAAAGTGAAAGGTAAAACAAATAACAAAGCACACAGCTTTATTGGTATCTGAAGTTGTAAATTCCTCTGAAGAGTTACTCTTACAATATCTGGTTCAGATTAACACATTTTGCCCAGATTAGCCTACAATGTTGTGATCTAAAAATCACAATAATACAGAAATCTAAACTGGAACACACTAGAAATATGCTGAAAGACATGGGATTCACTCTGTATCTTTCACAATTTCATACAGCGTTTGAGGTAACGTTTAAGGTCAATTTAACCACTCAAAAAAATATTGCTAAATCATGTAAAAAGTGCCTCTATATAAAAATGTAATCACTGAAATGAAAATCCCATTTCACTGTCAAATTGAGGTAATCCTGAGTTTAAGTGGAAGAATTGTTTGAAGAACAAAATAACACAAAATCACTGCAAATAAAAGACTGCAAAAAGAGAGATTATTGGCCCCTAGCTGAAGTTTACTGCATGTATATGTAGGGATTTGTCTTGTGTGCAATAGCATTCATTGTGCAGTTCGCCATGATGTTCCTCTGAGCATGTATCTGGCTCAGGTCATGGCTGCCCTCCGACCAGGGGGGAGAGTCCATGGGCTCCCGCTTGATGGTGTGCACCAGGCCACGACCTCTGAACTCGTAGAGCTTGTAGTCCTGCTGCATGTAAGCCTTGTGCTCCGCCACGCCGTTGGCATACATGTGCCCGTCCACGCAGTTGCCACCCTGATTGCTGCCGAGCGGATCTGCGGTGTCTTTGTTCAGGACGCACTTCAGGGGCTTGCTGCTGCCGCTGCTGCTGCTGCCACTGGCGTACAGGTACTTGTGGTGCCCGTTGAGGGGTGGGCTGATGGCAGCCTTGCTACGCTGGCACGCGTTGTAGTGGTCGTAGAAGCTGGACTCGTTTTTCACCTGGGGGCTGTCTGGGTACGCGAGTCCGACTCCGTAGCGTCTCTCGCTGACGGGCCAGGCGCCGCTGTGGTGCGGGCCAGTGTACGTGTGGCAACCATTCTCCGAGTCCGAGTCCTGCTCCGTCTTGATGGCCGTCTCAGGGAGCAGCATGCCGTTGTAGCACTCCCCGTGCGCCATGTAGCGGCCCTCCGCCTTCTCCGCGTCTCCGCAGTAGTCCTCGAGGCTGGGGGCATGGAGGCTCTCGTACAACTTGCTGTGGGACGTCTCGCCCCTGTGGCTGTGAGTACCGTGGGGGAACGCATACTTGCCATACTTGCCAAGCTTCCCTGGAAGGTAACCAGCACCAGGACCAATGCGAAGGCCCGCGCCAGAGCACATGTCCCAGGGGCCGTCCACGTGCTGGACCTTTGGGCCGCCCAGCGACGACAGGCAGAAGTTGAGCGGCTCGTCCTGGGAGGAGAGGTAGCCCTCGCCCTTGTACTTGAGGGCCTCTTTGGAGAGGGATCGCCACGGGCTGTGGCTGGAAGAGCTGCTGCCTGGCCAGTTCAGCAGCAACAGGTCACCACTCTCTCCTCTGGACACACGGGGTCTCTTCTCACTGCCCAGTGCAATACAGGATAAAAGGACCGATTAGTTGCAAAATACAACCATACTCTTGGGTAACTGTGTAAGAGGAGGCAGGGCACTGTTTTCAGTTTATATTGTAGTATTTGGAATGTAATGTTCATTATTTAAATTAAAAGCCTTAATCAGGATACTCATACACGAGTCAGTATTTACATTTTATCCAACTGACTTAAAAACTTCATTGGGGGGATTGGAAGGGTTTGGGCGGTACTATATACAGTAAATGACTGAAATGCAATTGCATTCAATTGAAATTAATAAGCAAAGCAGTTAACACATCTGAACCTACATATGCCAGAGCCCTTAGAATAAAATCCATTTTCTGCTGGTCAGAGTGGTTGTTTGAGTTTACTCACCAGTTGCCCTTCTGCTTGTTCTTGACCATCATGTTCTTCATCTTGAGCTCGTTGATGGAGGGCAGCACCAGGGGCGTGGCCACGCAGAAGAGGGCCATCTGGGGCGGCAGCAGGGCCCCGGACTCAGTCTTCCGCTTCTGTCCCTGCAGGAACTTCAGGCTGCCCTGGAACTGCAAACTCTGGAGAACACACAGACATGGGAACGAGGAAAAGAAGCGAGAAGAAGAGATGAGACAATGGTGAATCCAGAGTGCTGGCTTTCCAAAGAGTGGCTGTCTAATCGTCACTGAGGTTCTACAGCAGATTTAACAGGCATATAACATCCCCAGAGCGACCCAAAACCACATCAGAGAAAAAATTAAGAGACCACAGCACATTTTCTGATCATCTCATCATCCCACGGTTGCTGAGTGACATTCGAATGAGTTGACGGTCATTTTCAAATTTGCACTGGTGTCTTAATTTTGAATATGACCGTCAACTCATTCGAAGGTCACTCAGCAACCATAGGATATGTATGTATGTTATGTATGTATGTATATACTGTACTGTGTACACACACAGAAACACACACACACACACACACACACACATACACACACACACACACACATATATATATATACAGTACAGGCCAAAAGTTTGGACACACCTTCTCCTTTCAATGTGTTTTCTTTATTTTCATGACTATTTACATTGTGGATTCTCACTGAAGGCATCACAACTATTAATGAATGCAAAGTTATTTTGGCCCACAGATGAATATTTGTAAAGTTATGGCTTGCTGAATATGGTATTAAATAAAAACAAATTAGCAACTTTGAAGAAACTAGAATATAAGACATGTTTTCAGTTATTTCACACTTTTTTGTTAAGTACATAATTCCACAATTCCACAAAACACATTAATAGTTTTGATGAATCTACAATGTAAATAGTCATGAAAATAAAGGACACGCGTTGAATGAGAAGGTGTGTCCAAAACCTTTGGCCTGTACTCTATATTATACATAAATATGATTAATACTGTATTTCCCTCACGGGATCAAAAGATTATATATACTATACTTATACTTATAAGTAATACATAATACTATATTACTTCTAACTTTGTGAAATGCCACACTTATTAATCAAAGATGAAATGAATAGTTGATAAGCACATATGAAAGTGTGTGTGTATGTGTGTGTGTGTATGTGTGTGTGTGTGTGTGTGTGTGTGTGTGTGTGTGTGTGTGTTTCCTCACTGACCAAAAAGCCTGAGGTGCTGTCGAGCAGACAGCGGAGCCTTGAGATAAAGCAACGCGTGAGGAATGGGACAAGTTCAGGAGGGACGCCGTCTGGCTCCTGGGCGTTGAACAGACTGCCCACCACAAAGTCCTCTCCTGCAAAAAATGACCACCGTCACACAAAACAAAGCTGCTATGCGTGACCCACCAAGGCCACCATACACCACAGGCGCAAATACATAAACTACCATTCCTGCCTACAAAAGCTCCCATTCACACGCAATCAGAGTCACCGAGGCCCTCTGATGAGGGCACACTAATTCACACACATAATCAGGCACATTTACTTGGCAATAACAGACAAACAATCTGGGACAAACAATCAACAGACATTGACACAGTTCTGACATAATTGCTCTAAAAGACACTCGCATTAAATCAAAACCATCTGTGTCAAAACAATAGTCTCCATTAAAACTCACGCTCTCAAATGACTTTGGTAACCAAACCCTTCTACCATCCAATCCTTTACACCAGTGGTCCCCAAACTTTTTCTTCTGAGGGCCAGCTCACTATGCCTGGCTCTAAGAGAGGGCCAGAGACTCGGAGTATATCAATAACCATAAATAGCTTAGAACTGTGAATAACAGCAGTCTACCTAGTTGAATATTCCATTACATTTAATCATAGGCTACTGCAATCTAATACCCTTGTTAGCTGTGTTTATATTGCCATCATGCCATATCAGTGTAAAATGTAGCTCAAATGAAACAATACTAATAAAAAGACTTAAGCACTCCTAAAAGTATTAGCAGGGAGTCCCAAAAGTATATTTTATTCAAAATGTGTGAACTCTGAACTCTGTCTTTGTCTACACAGCTCAAGTTGTGAACAAGCAATATCCTACAAATAATTTAAAGTTCTCAAACTATGAGAGTTTTATGAAGTGCTGGCAAAAACATCTGAAATGAGCATTTTCCTTCACCCGATGAGAACTTTGTGAATTGTGAATTTGTATGAACATTTGAACAAGTGAATAAAAAATAGAAATAATTATCCCAAAAAGTCCCAAAAATATGACTTGAATAGAAGTTAGTTAGTTATTAACAATTAATTGATAAACTTTTAGAATACTTTGAGCACTGATGCAGTCAGCATAGGCATTACATTGTTTGCAGGTAGGCCTACATTTCATTCCGTTTTCGATGGCAAACGCGAAAAAGCGCCAAAACAACCACCAGTGGACAAAAAGAGTATTACATGTGTACTGTTAAGACTCGCCATAGAGAATGAAATTACGGAGGTTACAGTTTGACGATGTCGTAGCCTACTCCCGTACGGGCCAGATGCTATACCACGGACATGTTTTGGGGGGCCACCCAAAATGAGGTGCCCGCGGGCCGTAGTTTGGGGACCACTGCTTTACACGCACATTCACTCTCTTTCTCTCTACACACACAAGCAGTCACTCAACAGCGCCATCTGCAGGCTGCGTCCCTGTGGTAACATGGCCTGGTCCCCCCCGGCCGCTGTGAGGGCCTGTGTGGACGGTAATTATACACACACCAGTTCCTGAGGCTGCGTGGTGCTCCTGCTGGGCAGGGTTCATGGCCCAGTGGAGCTGTCTTCTGAACTCCTGCCGCTCGTCCACATGGATATAATCAAAGACGTTCTGGTGCATCACGTCCGTCTGTGTAAGGACAGATAACACACACACAAACACACACACACACACACAAACACACACAAAATGCCTTGAACTGGTGCACTCGCTTAACCCCCTCACCAGAGGGCCTCTTTGTATTGGGTAACTGCAGTGACCCCTCCACTTAACCCCGCACACGGTCGGCTGAACCGCACACAATGGTCAGACACGCTGGAGGTATCTGGGCCGACACCGCAAGTGTTGGTCTGCAGGAGACCCGCTGAGCTTTTTGGCGCTTCAGTTCGGACGGGTCGCCCCTTCGCTCCCCCTGACGCCGCACCCCTGCCTGCCTGAGAGGGGAGGGGGTTTGCGGCTGTGGGGTTTGGGTTCGTGTTCGTGCGGTCGCCTCAACTGAGCTCACCCCAAATCCTCGCAGGAAAGCGCAGATTACTGCTTAATACACCCATCAACACATCGAAAACATTCCTTTTGAAAATAAGGCAGGGGATTACCAGGGCATTTCTTGGAGATACACAGCGCTCTAAAGTGGAAACACGTTTTTATCAGGACATTGGTTTAATTATTCATTTGTTAGGACACTGCAACTAGTAATGATGGGCCACTGCATTTTACATTCGGTAGGTATAGTTTAAGTGACAAAAAATCAAAAGTATAATAATATGACATCAAATCAGTCTAGTGACAATTCTTCACAGACAATGCAAATGTCTAATTTTCTAAAACAATCCCTTGATAGTATACACCCTTATTAGTAATTTGGATGACCACTCACAATGTAAAAAAAAAGATATGTGTCATTGTGAACTCTATACAAAACTATAACAAATCAAAGCAATCTGAAACAGACAACCAATTCTAAGTTTCAAACTGGACAACTAGAACTGGAATGGTTCTATCAAAGGAACCGAGCTCCCCGCGCTCGCCCCCTTTCAGTGATCTGGACATGCGAGAAAGCGTGAGAGGTCCTCTTTGGCTGTTTAATCAGTAGTGTAGTTTATGATAAGTGCCCTCTTGGGGCCCTGGGGGCTCTTTGGTCCCACACCCTCTCCTCTCCTCCTCTCCCTCCCTCCCTCTCTCCCTCCCTGCCTGCCTGCTATTCCAGTGTGAGCTGCTGGGACTCCAGTGTGTGCTGGCTGGCTTGTTTGCGAGTTGAGTTTGCGTGACACCAGGGCTGCACGCATGAGGACTGAGCTGATGGAAAAAAAACTCCCCAACGCCTGCTCTAACTCGTAATTCCTCGCCCCCCCTCCTCCTCCTCCTCACCAGCTTCAGCTATACCCTCTGTTCATAAAACGACAAACTCCCTCTAAAATATTCAACCTTCCCATAATATCTGGGTCCGAGGCACGCAATGCAACGCTTCGCTTCGCCTCACGGAGACGCCGGCTCGCATGCTCGCAACACGCACCAATGGCATCGCAGTTCTCTCTTCAGAGGGGAGGGGGGTCTGATGACTTCTTTGTCAGATACTCTTGTCAGGACACCAGCGGTTAATGTTCGCTAGAGAGACGAGGCTCGGGAAGGTCTGTTCGCGAGTCGTAAACTAAGTGAGGGGTGAACAATCGGACTCTATTTTTAAACTAAAGGGTGGGGATGGTGGGAATCTACTTGCGTAGATTTTCTGTCATCAACCACTACTGTCGTGAGAAAGAGTTTAACAATGTTTGGATTTCTTTCTTTCAAAGCAACTAAATGAGGCATTACTGTATGTTTGTGCTGTATTTGATTGCTACGCTGAACAAACAAACAATTTGTTCCTACTTCTTACGTGATGCAGATCAGTAGTTTACTTTCTGATACATGTGTGATGGATGAATGTACATCTTCCTTGCTAAGGTGTTTAGACACATTTAATTATGTTCCTGCAATTACCAGACAAATTCATTTTTAATGGCCATTATAATTCATTTTTTATTCTAAAACACAACTAATCAAATGCCAACCAAATTACATAGAAATATCATGAATTCACTATTTAAAAACAGAGAAAGGAGCCTACCTGATGGAAGCCCAAGTAGTCGACAATAGACGATGAGGCGTAGAAGATTATGCCATCAGAGCTCACAACCAAAGCAAACCCTGTGAGAGACTGAGGAACAAGCAAACAACAAACCAAAAAATAAACATGTATTATACCACATACAAGCTTATGAATGTTTTTTAAACATTTTTTAAGCTTTTATTTACATTACTCTAAAATTATAATTCTGAAATGAAACTTGTAATTATTCTCTGCATGTGCTTCTCATTATATGAATACATTTGAGATGGCATATGAACTGGGCGAAGCAGCAGTCATTTGAGCAGGCCACAGAGAACACAGTTTACTCCTGACTGGGCTGGAGGTTTAGATCTCTACCACCACTGCTCATATCTCCCTCTGTGTGGTTTGTGTGTAGGTTGTGTATGGTGGGTGGGTGTTACTGTGTAGTTTTTTTTTGACCCATCTATTCTTTGTTTTTGTGTCGATGGTTACGCTTTGTTAGTCTGCGTAATCTTTGCGCGTTGTTGAGCCATATGTTTCTGCCTACATGTACTGTGTGTGCCTGTGTGTGTGTGTGCTAAGCATATGATTGGATAGTGAGCGTTTTGCTTTTTTTTTGTTGCTGTTGCTGACATTTGCGTGACTCCGGCATGCTCCTTGCCCGGCTCCGTCACCCTGGGGTCAGTTGGGGCCCCCGCCCGCTCTCTTCGCTGTGACACTGACCTAACAGTGTCACGATCAGTACACCGCACCCTGCCCCACTGCTCCGCCCCGATCCTCTCCACTGTCACGCCAACAAGGGTGGTGTGTGTGTGTGTGTGTGTGTGTGTGTGTGTGTGTCTGTGTGTGTGAGACAATCAAGCTGTTTACGTGGCAGAGACAGGGAGGGAAAGAACGCAGGAGGAGGACGAGAGGGGAAAAAAAAAAACAATAAAAGAAAACAACAAAAAGGAGACGGATGGTGGGAAAGATGGAGGGAGCCAGCGAATGAGGGAAGAGGAGAGAGGGAGCCAGCGAATGAGGGAAGAGGAGAGAGGTTAGATGAGAGGAATGCAAGAGGCAAGGAGAGACGGGAGGAAAAGGGGTGATGGTCTGATGCCGTGCCACACCATGTCCTGCCCTGCAGGCCTTTTAATGGAGAGGATCATCTGTATTCCCCAATAAATATTTATCGTCCTCGCGAGCCTGTGCTTTACTGAGCTTTGCTGGGCTCATCCCTCTCGCATGATCTGATGTGAGCACTGCGCCATGAGTGTTTGACAGCCGGGTGGTGTGAACCAGCGGGAGTGACCGCCGACCGCTCCGGGGGGAGGTGACTCAGTGTCCAAACAGTCCTCCTTAACTGGCCGGTATCGCCGCCAAAACTCGTGTGAAATATCCAGTGGGAGTTTAATATTGACCTTGCTTGTGGTCTGGAGGGGGTGGGGGTGGGGGTGGGGGGTTGGATGGCTCTTTGATTCATTCTCAGAATCTGTTGTGTTTCATGGCTGTCCAAAAGCATACATGTGAACGCACACAGACACAAACACACACAAGTACACACACACACCCATGCATTCGCACATGCACACATAAAGAGATCTGACCCCTCCATGGTTTTCTCACCTCCAGTAGGAGGTCGCTCTCCACCACACCGCACCCCGCCGGAAAGGCCTCCTTCCTGGGGTCGGTCATAGCACTGGGGGGCTCACTGCTGTGCTTGCTGCAAGGCTTCTCCTGAATAGCTGTGTGTGTGAGAGAGAGAGAAAGAGAGAGAGAGAGAGAGAGAGAGAGAGAGAGAGAGAGAGAGAGTAGAGAAAGGAAAAGCAGACAAAGAGGGAGGGAGAGAAGGAAAGAAAGAAAGAAAGAATGACAGAGAGGGGTAGAGATCAGATGAGTACGCTTGGCACTTGAGTAAGGTCACCCCATTTAGAATGATACAATTATGAGACGTGACTTCATGCATGAACATAACACCTAAGCTCAGATGACACCTACCCATCCACAAATTCACACACTCAATGCTGAACCCTGCAGAGATTTCTGAGTTATTAATGCCGTACACTTTGGATACCACAGTCCATCTCTACTGTTCAGTGGTGTGTCATCTTGGACACCTCTCTTTTGAAGGCAGCTGTGAGGACCAGTCATGGCCCTTCAACAGCAGAGAGTGTGTGTGTGTGTGTGTGTGTGTGTGTGTGTGTGTGTGTCCATTCGATCATCTCTGCCATGGTACATACATCTCATGTGCGCAAACTGCCATGCCACACCACGCCACACCACGCGGCACGCTATGGCACACACACGCAGCCAGTCACTCGCATCGGTCCACGCGCTGTCACACACAGGGTAATCCATGGGCGTGAGGGCGCTGCACGGCACTCAAATGAGATCAGGAGCAGCACACCCACCAAAACAAAGGGCTCCATCGGGCCAGTCACGAAACGGCTCTCGACGGCACATAAACACACACACACACACACACACACACACACACACACACGCATACACCCCCCACAACCAAACTAAACACACGTACAAACACACAAATATAAGTGCATATACACATACATGTACACACACTTGGACACATCCTTTATTCAATACAGATATAAACATACAAAGAAACACTACCCAACTGACACACTTAACCACTGTATTTTCCCCACAGACCATCAGGAGCCTGCGTGCTAAGCCCCAGAAAGCAAACATCACACACCCCTCAAAGGCCGGCGCAGACAGCTTTCGTGCCGACAGCAAGGTTTTTGTTCCTCATTTGCCGCTCCACAGATATTTGGTTTCTGATGACTTTCTCAGAAACTTTCCCCTGAGCCACTGGAGCTGCTGGACCTGCCTGAGACTGAGTCAGGAGAGGAGGACGAGGAGACGGAGTGGCCAGTCTCTCCATGACACCACAAACTCCTCACCGATTAACACAAAAGAAACTATTTTTAAATGCCTTTCTTACTTATATTTCTATGATGTGTTCAAATTGGATTGTGGATTGGAGTGGTTCATGCAGACCAGATGGTATTGCCTTGGAGATTTCAATGGTGTGTGTGTGTGTGTGTGTGTGTGTGTGTGTGTGTGTGTGTGTGTGTAGGTGGGGGGGTATGAGTTTATTTTATAAGGTGTATACTTCTTTTCACAAGGATCATCTCCAACCAGGAGACAATGAGATTCACTTCATCCACACTCTGTGATCAGCCCCAGTGTACTTTGTGGCGCCCTCTGTTGGACAGTGCAAGGAAGCGCGTACACCCGGTGATGGCACTCCTGAACTCTCGGCTACCCCACACCACCACACACCAACCCCCACCCCCTGTGGCAGCCCTTGCGTGTTCACAGCAGAGATATATTCACAACCAACTCAGGGGGAGGGGGGGGGACTATTAAAGCCATCTCATTAGCCTATCCCCGCCTCTACCCCCACCCCTCATGCTTAACCAGGAAATACGAGAGAGAGAGGGAGAGAGAGAGCGCATGTTGGCTGACTGACTGAGGCTCCACAGTCACGCAAGCCAACCGTCTGTCAATCTTCCCTCTTCCAGGCAGTACGGGTGGAGTGTGTGTGTGTGTGTGTGGGGGGGTGGAGCATGAGGGGGGTTGGTGGAGCTAGAGGGCTTGCGTGCAAGCTGGCAGGCAACATTAGCCAATGAAGTAATCATAATAACAACAGCTGTGAAATATTGATGACTGCGGGATAATGCAGACAGAATAAACACAAACCCCTGTGACAAGTCAAAAAACAGCTTACTTCATCGCTCAACATTCAAATTGCCAGTGCTCAAGCAGCTTTTGACACTTCCTGTGTGTAAAACCATACCAAATAATATACACACAGCACACACGCAATGTCTTTACAAGAATGAGGAGTAGTGGCCAAATATTACACACCAAAATAAACAAATAAATGACATTAACTGTTGTGACACTAACTCTAGCCTTATCACCGGAAGCTCTCAAGCCCAAGACCCCATAACGTGTGTGTTTCTCCCTCAATCAATGCTGTTTCATACTTAAACAAAGAATTATAAACCAGGAGTTAAAACTAGAAGCACACACATATGAATATGTAACAGTAATGTGCTTCAGGCATGCTATGAAAAAAGACAGTAATTACAATCAAGCTTTTGAAAATCGTGCTACAAACTGCACTCTTGGTCACGCATGTTGAGCCAAGCCCGATTGGAGGGAGTTTAAAAAAAAAAAAAAAAAAAAAAAAGCCGGCAGGAAACAAATCTGTTGCTAAGGATTACTCACTACCAAGTGACTTTCATAGAAAGAATGCCCATAGTACCCGGCACTTGAGTTTCTCTCCTCTTTTTTATTTTTGTCTGACAAAGCATAAAAGTGATGTCAAACTCGTGCTCAGGGGATAGGAAGTGGAGAGTGATATTAATAATCCAGCCTCCTACTTCTGGAAAAACCGCGCCATTGCATCCCCTCATCCAGGCTATTGTAGATTGAGAAGAAAGCCCTGTACGTCCATGGAGCGGCTCAAGTGGCTGACACTGTTCAGGCATGAGCGCAGACATGAGTCTGTGTCTGTGGAGGAGCCAGGCACATTATCTCTGTGTTCCTGCTGCAGAGCGGGCTTGGGAGATGGCATTGTTACAGATAGGGAAAGTACTGTCTGACACAACATGCAAGTCAATGCTAATGGAAATCTTCAGCAAGAGTCAGAAGAATGGCCATGGAGGAGAGTTCCTCTTTAGAGTCGACTGCTGTGGAACCAGCTGTTTCCTGGAGTGAAGTGAAGCATATTTTTAGGTACTTGAGTAGTTGAGTAGATGTGAGGAGGATTAAAAATTCCCTTTTAGAACGGACAGATGCATATATACATCTTCACCCCAAACACACACACACCAACACACGCACACACACACACACACACACACACACACAATACATGTACTGTAGGTAACAGGTTCTCTAACTTTTTTGTCTTGTTCCTCCCTCGTCCCATCCTTCCTAAAATCCCCTGTGTAGCCAAGTACCCGTGATGCGGCTCCCGTTCCCGTTCCCCGGTGCTGCGTGATTGTTCATGAGATCGGTGGCAGCGGGAATCGTCACGCTAATCCACCGCATGAGCTCATTACCACATGCTCCAGTTGGAGGTCCTCCCCTCGCCTCCGTTCTCCTCCACCAACGCCAGCTCCCGTCACGCGAGCCCGTGGGGGGCCCAGGGCTCAGGGATGCGGCTGGAGGTTTGGTTGGGAGGGGGGAGGGCTGTTGGAGGGGGAAGGACAGGAATGATAGGGGGTGGGGGGGTTGGAGAGATGAGGTGAGGGCTGATCACGCACCCCTGGGGGCGGGGCGGGGCGGGGCAGGGCAGTGGTCTTTGGAAGCGGAAGGTTCGGCGAGATCTCGTGAGAATTGGGCAGAAAACCGGCCAAATGTGGGCCAAAGCTGCCCCGGAGCCAGCTGCCACTCGCGGAGAGCTCGCCTCTGCCCTGAGGGCACTAATGCAGGAAGCACGCCACCCCAAAATACTCCTGGACTGGCCATTTTAAAGTAACAACATGTAGGAATTCCTCTTTTTGTCAATTGTTTATGTACCGAGTACCCATTTAGCACTAATGGGGTATTATATCCAATTGGTCTAAAACCCACGAAAAAGGCTCATGCACACTGGGACAACAACATCACCTCGTGCAGTACCAGGCCTTCTGGGTGCACATCAGCAATGCCAGACTCCAGTCTCCTTATTTCAAGTGTGGCATCAAAATGTTTGAAACCATTATTTCAAGGTAAAAGAACTACACCGTGTGGCTTTATAGTATCCGTTTTCAACTGTAAAACAGAGACACTGAACCCAGGGATGGATTACTGCACAGGCCTACCGGGCCCAGGCCCATGGGCCCAAGGGGTCAGGGGGAATCATTGCCTCAATATCAACAAATCAGGATGTAGGCTATGAATCTGATTGAATTTAGTATTGGCCATCCCCAAAATGCACCAGAATACAGGAAATCACATCAAACAAATTAAAAAAATTCTGGGGGAGGACCCCCAACCCCCCTCTCACATATACGACAATACAGTAAGTGGGGGGCCCTTAATACATCTAGGCCCAGGGGCCCGAAAGTTCATAATGCGCCCCTGACTGAACCAGATAGGGCTTAGAGAACTCTGAACAAAAGTAGTGAGAAAAAGTTAGGGATCATAACAGGGAACATCATCTACTTCCACCTGAGATCTTTCCAGTCTTCTGCAATAGTCCCTGAGAATAAACAATACTGTTAAAGTGATGATAGATGGGACAACGTTTTAAGCAATGTTACTTGGCAACCACATCACCAGTTCCATTTATTTTGTTTGGATGGTCATGACGATTTACCTGCTGATGATAAAAGTTCTCCAGAAAATAAATTGTTGCCCAATATCAACATCTCAGAACCACAATAACGAGGAACATTGCCCGAGAAGTTGCCTCATATATCATTAGTTTTACTCTGAAAATCACCGGCATCTGCATGCCTTTCTTCAATCGTACCTCACTGATAAACTGGGAGAATGGTGGAAATGGAACGTCCTGACTAAATATGAAACTTCCACAGAGAACATTAAGAATGAAAAGAACTAAACGCTAATATTGGTAGAATGTAAAGAAGAAAGTCTAAATAGGAGGGCAGAGTGGTTTGAGTTGCACAAGCCACAGGGCTGACTGACACCCCGACGTTGCATGACTCATGTGCAGATCATCAGGGCTAAGTGGAGCACCACTGAGTTCACCTGATTCATGTTAGCTGAGACAGCTCTCCATCAGGGCATGCAGGAGGAGGGGGTGGAGGGCAGAGAGAGGGGGGAAGGAGAAGAGAGGGAAGGGGAGTACAGAAGAGTGTGGAGGAGGGATTTCCAAAGTGTACTGCTGAGTAAATCCTCAACCTGCACGGACTCCCTGTTGCGTGTGGGCACAGCACAGCACACACACACAAAATCACTCTCACACGCACATGGACACACACACACACACACACACACACACACACACACACACACACACACACACACACACATTAATTTGCAGACAATGAAGACAAGTATTCCTATAATTCTGCATACACTTTGCATGATGTATCACAAACACACTCCTGTGTAAACACACATTATGTGAACACACACACACACACACACACACACACACACACACACACACACACACACAATATAAAGTGACAACTAATCCCTATCAGATCACTGAAAGTACAGTGCACCTGCTGTTAACAGCAGACAGGTGAACTAGCACGGCGCCTGGCCAGTCCGCTCTGGAGAGAGCACCAGGGGAGGAGGAATGTGGGGTGAGTCAGCCAGGCCTGAATTTCACTGCTGACTTGTTTTGATGAGAGGCCTTAAATAAGAAGCAGACCCCTCGCCTCTCTCCTGACAGTCAGCGGCCCCCGCTTTATGACCAGATGTGTGTTTATATCCCTGGGACTATCCTGTTTGAAGGGAATAGAATGGAGTGACTGACTGTGTGTGTGTGTGTGTGTGTGTGTGTGTGTGTGTGTGTGTGTGTATGTATGTACTGTATGAACCTAACACTGTGGTTTAGGCCATTATTCCTTCCTTGTAAAAAAAATAATACACAGAGAGAAAAAATGCTCTCTGCCACATGCGATCGAATTCTCTCAGGTCCAACCAAAACAGACAGGCATTTAAGACGTGCTGAAGCACCATTCAAGAACAGTCATAACACCAGCCAACTGAGGACTCCACCAGACCTGACAAAACAACACTATTTGGAACACACACACACACACATACAGTACACACACGCACACACACAAAGGCCTAAACCACACACACAAACACACACAATGGCCTAAACCACCCACCCACACCCACACACACACACACACACACACACACACACACACACACACAATTACAAATACACCCACTCACATTCTCAGAAAATAAGAAAAACCCATCCAAAACCACAAGTGCCTGCAGATACTAGGCGGAGTGTGTGTGTGTAAATCAGTCACGGACATAGTGATTTATGAGCTCCGAATGTAGATAATGACACACAGCACGTCTTTGGGATTACGGCCAGATAAAAGGCTAAAATAGGTTAAGGCTAACATTAGTATATTATTAAGGTGGATCTACAAAGGTGACTATAAATCATGACGTGTTGACTGCTGAGGCTGAGAGTTAGTTTTCATCACGGAGCTGCCTCATGGACGACATCGTCAGAGGAGTGGGGGGGGGTCAAGGGAAATGATGTGCGGTCAACCCCCGTTCCTGCATCAGGACATGGGGACACAGTGCAACATTATGTGAGATGTAGTCCTTCGGAACAGATTCAGACATCTCCAGAGGGGCAAACGTGGATTAAAACAAGGCATCTATGAGCTACCTGGAGAGAGGGAGAGAGACAAACAGAGCCTCTAAACCTGTAAAATGTTGTTAGCAGATGTTTGTGAAGACCGGGCAGTTCTGTTTGTTGTTTGTGGTTGTTGAGTTTGTGTTTGTGTGAAAATGTTTGTGGGGACAGGTTAAGGAGGTAGAGGGCACGTACACATGATTCAGTCCCTTACAATTACTCTGCTTAACTGGAATTCCAGTTTAAAAAAAAAAAAAAGACTGTTGTGAAACGGGATGGTTATTCGAAGTAACGATGAAGAGCTTTGGCTATCAACATGGGAGGCCCATCTCAAACTGCCAAACATACCAGCACATTCATGCTTCTCCCTAAATGACACATGGCCAAAAATCTAAACAATTTTACTCTCCATCCTCCATCCTTGATAAACGCACACACGCTCACAGATGTGCACACACACTCTCCCACACACACGCACACACACAAACAGTTCATCCATGGCATCCTATTTCCCCCCCACCCTGCTTACCCTTAAAAGGCATTTAGACAAGCGAAGCTGTCCAAAACAATGGGAGGCATGAGGAGTCCGCCCTCACCCTGGCCACCCCTGGCTGGCCTGATGCTGCAGATAAATAATTGAAATAAGAGGGGGGATAAATGGATGCGACTGAGCTGGCAGTCAGGCACTCACTTACCCAGGCGCTCTACTGCCCCAGGGACTCGCACTCTCTGATTGTGGATGTCCCCCAGGGGGGGTCTGTGCAGGGGCCAACCTTGTCACAGGGCATCAAGCTCACACAGGTCAGGTGGTGTGTGCGTGTGTGCTTCTGTGTATTAGTGTGTGTGTGTGTGTGTGTGTGTGTTTGTGTACCCACTTTCTGGTTTTGTGCATGCATATTTGTGTGTGTGTGTGTGTGTGTGCGTGCACGTGTGTGTTCATATCTGTTTGCACACATGTTGTACACAGCATCTGAGCTCTGACAAACCTGGTCAACAAGGTAGCCTGAAGCATAAACAATACTGATGCTGAACTATACTGAACCTCTGATTAACAAAGACCTGCACACTGGAGCTCCGCTCCGCAACCAGAGGACATCTAACATTGGAATAGGACGAATACGACAGAAACTCCAGCAAGTGCTTGAAGGAGAAACCTCACAGAGATAAGCCTGGCTCTGGCCAAGCACAGTGTCTAAATGGCCATTTAAGACAAGTGCTCCGAAGAGGCCTAGCGCTTTCTGAGGTGCATTACATGGTAACTTGGCTCATTGTCTCAAGTGGCCTCCCAGAGTATCTCAGCAAAAGTGGAAGCACTCCATATGACTGAGCTTTTTCTCCACCAGACAGTAAGGAGAGAGAGAGAGAGAGAGAGACAGACAGAGAGTGTGTGTACTGAGACTAACGCACTGGGGGACGAGGGGGATAATGGAGGTGTTACGCTCCGATCGCACTGGGATCTAATGGAGGTGTCAGTGGACCACGGGGTGGGATAACGAGAATGTTCCCACTCCAGGGAACATACCAGACAAAGGAGAGGAGGAGGAGAGGAGAGGAGAGGAGAGGAGAGAAGAGGAGGAGGGGGAGCAGTGAGGAGGAGGAGGGGAGCGTGTCCGGGTACACTTAACATCCAGGGGTGTGAATGTGTGAGGCGTGTCTCGAAACGTGTGTGAAAATGAGCGTGAGCGGAGTGGCCCCTGTAAGCTGTGCGTGCTACGGCAGCGTTAGGCTGGCCTAGGAGGGAGCGGAAGGCTCAGGGTAGTGGTGGAGGGAGCGAGAGGAAGAGAGAGAGGGAGAGAGAGAGAGAGAGAAGAGAGAAGAGAAAGACCAAAAGATTGAAAGAGAGACAGCAACCTGCTCTGTGTTTTTTATGTGATTATGCATTTGTGTGTGTATGCTTATGTGAATGTGTGAGTTGTGTGAGTGCATGTGTTTACATAATGTTTGTGTATAATGTGTATGTATGTGTGTGTGTGTGTGTGTGTGTGTGTGTGTGTGTGTGTGTGTGTGTGTGTGTGTGTGTGTGTGATAGATAGATAGATAGATAGATAGATACTTTATTGATCCCCAGGGGAAATTCAAGAAAGTGTGTGTGTGTGTGTGTGTGTGTGTGTGTGTGTGTGTGTGTGTGTGTGTGTGTGTGTGTGTGTGTGTGGTGTGTGTGTGTGTGTGTGCATTTGTGTGGTGCTTGGGCAGCTCTGCTGGTTTGCTGTACTGGGCGCTGCTCTGCTCCGTAGCCGATGGACAGATCGTTTTCATAAGCATCTCTCTGAGGTCAGGGCCTGGTCTGGAGAAGTCACGCACGCAAGCCTTTACTACATCGGAGCCACACGAACACCCTCTTAAAGGAACAGCACAAGTCTTTACTACAGCCAGCATTACACGAAGACCCTCTTAAAGAGCCAGTGCAAGCCTTCACTACAGCAACGTTACACGAACACCATCTTAAAGCGTAACTCTGGTAGTTAGTTAACAAGTTCAAACTTTTGATTGAGCGCACAATACGTTAATTGGTGGAGTTTTGAGCAAAACCGTTTGTTGCAATATCACTGAATGGGCTCATTGTGAAGGCTAAAGGGGCAACTAGCATGTCAAAAAACAAACGTTATTTTATACCATTGACGATGCTCAAAATATAATTAAGCTTCCGTGGTAGTATGGTTAGGGTCCCTACACACAAACCGAAGTATTGACAAGCAATATAAAAGGTATAAGCTATGTGTTTTATAACATTTATAACAAATAAATATGAATCATTCTAACAGATTAGCTTATTATTTATTTATTATTAATATATTTTTGTTTTTCATCTTTTTATCCTATCATGTATCATTATTATTAAATTCAGAATAAATATTCCATATGATGTAGTGACCCTATCTTACCCTTCTCATAATTTTGACTTTGGCTTGATTTTGACAAAAAAAATAAAATAACGGGCTTCCATAGGTATAAAATTAGGTCTTACACCAAACTTCATTCTACATACTATCTTTGTGTCTGGTACTATCCATGCAACAGACCATACATGGGCATGGGTAAGAAAAAGAGTGTGTGAGTGAAAAAGTGAGTTTGTCTTTACTTGCCTGTGCTGTGTTTGTGTCTGTTTGTGAATACACATGTGTATGCATTTATTTGTGCATAAATGCTTGTGAATATGTGTGTATATGTGCATGTGTGTGTACTGTATGTGATTATGTATACATGCAGTGTTGTTGTGGTGGTGGCGGTTGTGTGTGTGTGTGTGTGTGTGTGTGTGTGTGTGTGTGTGTGTGTGTGTGTGTGTGTGAATCTCTCTTGAATCTATGCTTGTGTGTATACTATATATAAGTGTGCAAAGTCATTCATTTGACTGGTCAGCCAGTGGCGGTGGCGGCAGCAGCAGGTTTCTGCTTGAGCTGACAGTGCAGTGCAGCGGGAGCTGACAGGGGGTCAAACAGAGGTGGTGCCCGACTGTGTGTAATCCCCAGCAGGACCTGCTCCCACCCACACACGTCATGTCTCAGATACACACACCCACATTCATACACCCACACACAGACACACACACACACTCTCTCTCTCCAGGGACGCTACAGAGAACACACGTACACACATACAGTAAACATACACAAACAAACACTAACATAAACAATTACACACATGAACATACACATAAACAGGTAAAAACACACTGAGGCACAGTTACACCCATAGACACACACACACATACAGACTCACACATAAACAATGGACATCTGGCACCTTTCCAATTGTACCTCTTCCAGCCTCAATTAGGTTTAAGGCCTGTTTGACATGTAAGCTGATGGAGGATCACTGAGGGTGAATCTGTCAGGGAACGAAAGTTGATGATGTTTTTACCCAAACAGATCGGCCATAATTATGGGGTGGGTCAGGCGGGGTAAGGGTGAAGGGATTGGGGGGTGGTGTTGGGGGGGGGGGGGCGGTTGGCAAAGGGGCATCAAAAAGCAGAGAGGTCGATCGATACACCCCTTAAGTTCTCTAATTGAGAGGAGTTGAGCTCACGCTCTGTTTTGTGACATAAGATAATATTCACTCCAACAATCCATAGCTGCAAAGCTCTAGTCTATACAAGCTCTGATAGCGCTGTCGTGGTATTGACTTGTCATGTCCGAAACATAGAAGAGCCCAGCGATGAAACACACACAAATACCGGTATATAACAAATCTGACAATATTTCAATATTAAATATGAAATCACTCATATCACACATGGACTAAAAAAATGCAAGGTCATTTTTGGAGGAGTTTTTTCTCAAAAAAATCAATACAGGCACTGTTGTCAAAGCTGCCTATGAGAACAAAAGAACTCCGGAGTGATCATCTGCTAATCCACCCGAGGAGATGATAATGACCATAGAGAAGAAACAGACACACACACACACACACACACACACGTTTTAACCATTTATTTATGTCCACATGAAGAAAATGGTACAGGGACACAAATATTAAGGATGCCGTAGAATGCATACGCAACACACACACACACACACACACACACACACACACACACACACACACACACACACACACACACACACACCTGAATCACCAGCCCAGATTCTTACGGTGATGGCTGTTCACAGAAAAGGTACCATGTTCGTGACATTACATCACAGTGACAAGGTACCAGTGCATGAAGAGCTCTCTGCTTATGGGGAGGAGGAGAGAACAGAGGAGGAAAGGGAGAGGAAAAAAACAGCTTCGGCAAAATGACACACCATGTCAGGCGGACATTATTGCAGTTGTCACGCAATGCTACAGAGCTTAACGCCAAACTCCTTTATGACATATTCGGGTCATTTACCGCCGGTTCGCACGGCATTGCGTGCAGATGAATTGGTTTCCAGTTGCTTGCGGAGGCAGACCCTCACATATCAATGAATGTTGTCTTTGAGGCAATCTGAATGCTCTCACACTCACTGTTAACAATGCTTGTGTCAAACTTGAGTCTGATGCATTTGGATGATGCAGTACATCTATATATTTCTCTGGATTTTCGCATGCTTTGCATGTGCATTTACATGCTTGTGGAGATGGGAGGGCTTCCACATAACCACAGTGCATATTCTATTGTAATTATCTGACCTTCGCCTTGACATGAAAGAATGTTTCATCCAGAAATTCAAAATAGAATTTCTGGACATGATGTTTTTTTCCTCTGAGACACAACTACAAATGAAAACAGCTTTCAGATGGAGAAGCTGTGATATTCTTTCAGCAGTAATGCTTAGGAAATTACTAAAAGAGTTCCTTCATGACAACAGTCTAAGGAAAAGCTTTTAATCACATGCAGAGGTGCTGAATATGTCTGAAAGAGGAATCAAATTTCCTACATCTGCTTTGATAAACATTCATTCAGGACCAAGTAGCCTTGCATACTTGAATGAGAGAAGAAAACTCAGGAAGAACTGAAACAGCCTGCTGAAAGGATGAAGGAGAGGGAGAGAGAGGGAGAGAGAGGGAGAGAGAGAAAAAATGAGGAAAAAAATCTGCGGCGCTCTCCAGAGAGGACAGACCAGATGTAGGGGATCTGGGGACAGACTGGCCAGAGTTGCTGCTTTCTTGGACGGAGGGAGGGACAGGCGTCAAACCGTTTTCTTAGTCTTGCAGCCGATGTATTCACAGATGATGAAAACAAACACTTGAGCATTTATTGGAGGGAGGTGGAGGAGCCAGGGCCAGGGGTGGGGGTGGTGGGGGTAGAACAGAGGGGTGGAGGGAGCGACAGGAGGGCGGGGGTGTGTGGGTGGTTTGGCTAATGGAATTTCCCTGTTCTGCACGCAATCCCGGGGAGAATCTGCCAAGAAGGGTTTAGCGGCTGCCAAACGCCAGAGGAGCTCCCTGCGCTTCAGGGGCCAATTTGAGCATGATACTGAGAAGAGAGAGAGAGAGCCTTCCGTGGCATGGCACATCTCCCCCACTGAACCACATCACACGGTGCTGGTACCATTGGCTCCAGTGCCAGTCACAGTGCCCCCCTTATGCCAGCTTCCTCTCTCTCTCTCTCTCTCTCTCTCTTTCTCTCTCTCTCTGGCCCCCTAAAACAGGGAAGAGACAGATGAGCCAAGTGTGGCCCTTCTGTCTCACTGCACAGCTCTGCAGCCTCTGCCTGCTCCACTTCTGCTGGCCCCAGAGCCAGGGCCAGTGCCACCACGCCGGGTCAGCAGGACGAGCTGTGGGGCACTGCACAGTCCCTGGTTGGCTGGTAGTGCTCCTCGGGTTTCCATTAACCCAGTGCTGCTTGCTCTGAGTGCCTGGACAGTGTGACTCATCCGCTGGACTATCATGTCGGCTTTCGGGAGCAATAAATCACAGCCTTCAACGTCATGCACCTGCAGCCGTGGGCAAAATGTCAAACAACGTGGTCGAGAGACAGAGAGAGAAAAGAGACAGAGAGACAGAGAGAGAGAAAGAAAGAGAGAGAGAGAGAGAGGGAGAGAGAGAAAGAAACTTGAGCTCCATTAATCTGCCATGAAATCACAAATGAGAGCAACTGGGTAGAAGTGCATCATAGCCTAAGAATGCAACTGCTAAAAGATCTGAGGGGGAACACAAAAACACTAAAGGCGAATGGGGCTCAGATGAACTTCCTTCACACATGTCTGCAATCACAGCCAAGGTGCAGCTTTTACTGCCCTCTCTGGACTAGCTGTTTTGTACACCAACACAATGAATTGATTCCAGTGATCAAACACTCCAGTTCAACACAGTATCATGACTTACCATGGGCAAACCCCCAAAATCACAGAATTGGCCGCAGCTCTGATTCATTGCAGAAGCTTGGCATTCGAGTTCATTCATTTATTTACCAATATTTAGATTGGGGTAGCATTGCAACACTGCCCCATGTGCAGGAACCAGTGGGGAAATGGCTGAGGTGATTATAGGGAAGTGTGCTATGTTGTGCTGTGATGTGCTGTGCGGTGATGTGATCTACATCATGAGGCTGCGGTGTTTTATTACACATTCCACTTCCCTTTTTTATTTGTAGATGGGAGATGGGCTTGTTTCTGATTTGACTCATGGTCATTCACAGAAATCTGATCAGAGAGGCAGAACAAAAAAAAAGAATCCGAAAAGGAACAGTGGAAAAATCACACCTCACCACCTACTACGATAATGCCAGCAATTTCCTCTCCCTCTATCCAATTCTCCCTCTCTCCCATTCTCTCTCTATCCCATTCTCTATCCCACTCTCTATCCCATTCTCTCTATCCCTCTATCCCATTCTCTGTCTATCCCATTCTCTCTATCCATCTATCCCATTCTCTCTATCTCTCTATCCCTCTCATGTCCTGCTACATGAAGCCTATTTTAGGCCCAGCGTCTGCCACCAGCGCGGCGCATACTTGTGCATCGTGTGGTCATCAAAAGCAGACTCCAGTGTGTGTGTGTGTGTGTGTGTGTGTGTGGTGCCGGCAACAGGACGACTTGGGGTGTGTGTAGAACACTTGCCACACGGCGCACGCCTGGGGGGAATGAGTGCAGCTCTGCCAGGGTCTCAGTCACGCAACGTTCGCCAAAGGCTCATTGGAGCATTCATTACCCATGAGCCTCTGCTCTGCTGTCTCTCTCTCTCTCCCACTCTCTAGTTCAGTCTCTCTCCCTTTCTCGCTCTCTGACTATCTCTCTCTTTCCCACTCATCCACCTCTCTCTCTCTCTCCCTCTCTCTCTCTCTCCTCCACCCCCTTCAGCTCAGAGGCTCAATCACTCCCTCATGTGCTGGAGCGAGTTACAGCTTCCCACAGTCACTCCCTCCACACCAACTGGGGCTTCTCTCTCTCTCTCCCATCCTCTACTACTCAATTGCTCTCCTCTACCCTTTATGCTCTACATGCTGTCCTCATAAGGCTCATAAAAGGTCAACACATTCAGCAGATCATCCCTCCTGGTTCCTAAGAGAAAAAAAAAAAAATCAAGATGGGTAGTGCTAACTACTTCTACTCAACGCTGATAAATTATTCAGGGGAGGCATATGATAGAATTTTCCACTGGGATCATTGGTGTGTATTCATGAGAACTGACAAAGCATGAAAGGTGAGGTGTAGGGATTTCTTTCAGGTCACGGCCCTACATCATTCAATCAGCAGCACCCTCATTACCATAATGAATGCTCGTGCACAGCTGACACTTGGCTTGGTCGACTCGCTATTGTTCTTGGACAGTGTTTAAAACGATGTATATCGCACAGGTGTAGTATTGAGCGTCTCTCCACATACTTAATGTCTGTATGCTATGCTATGCTATGCTATGCTATGCTATGCTATGCTATGCTAAACTAATCTCTAGACACAGTTCATAAACTGGCGGGTGGTGGATTTCAGCTGACCTCCTGCTGGGTCCTATGTTCACTTGGCACAGTTGGCCCAGTGACACCTCTTGGCATCCCGCTAGGAGAGCGGACAATACTTCAGCACCTGCGTGCGGCCAGGAGCATCCGATTCTGCCACGGTCTCACTCGCTGCTCTCCCGAAGACCTCTGCACTCCGGTCACCTGTGCGTGGCCCTTTTTCATTCGCCTCATTTATTTTTGAAACAAGGTCATCCAGCGAGATCAAACCTATGCAGCACAGCACCACTACACTCCGTATGCATGCCCCAATCCTATTAGCTGTCACTCTAAGCCTATTGTGAGTGGCTGCTTGAAGGCTACTTGTGTGCGTGATGGCTAAGTGCTTCCCGTAGTAAGGAGGCTGGCAACGGGGAAGCACGGCCGTTGGCAATGAAAAGGAGGTTCACGTGGCACAGGGGTGATCGACTTCACTGGAGGTCCACCAAGGTCAGGGGACAGCAATGGCATGCCACTCTAGTCTGCCAAGGAGAACAATTCAGGCAACATCACTGATCATTGCCATTTGTACGCATTTTAATGTTTCTGTGCAACCCTTTGGACTAACTGGAGGGATAGCATCACACCATATACTTACTGTAGAGTTTGTATTTTAAACAGCAGCTGTACCACTTAAATGAATTAGATTTAAGTCACAATGTCCCAGAATAACCTCAGTGTCACAGTTATTGGGAAACTATCACTAAAAGTAAAATTGGAAATGCAAAAGGGGCATTTCTCCTTACATCTTTTTTTGGTCTAGAGGAAGTTAATGGTGGCATTTGTGTCTCCTGTCGTTTTTCTGCTTCCACAAGTGCTGATATTGTCAAGGCAGAGTGTGTACTTGAGTTTGGGAATATGTAGGTGTGTGTGTGCTTGGGAGTATATACTGTAGGGGTGTTTGTGTGTGTGTGTTTGCCTGATTGCAGTAGCATCTGACTTTGAGTGTAATTGGCCCGGACAGAGACTCAACAATGGTGTTGGGCCAACAAAAGGACTTCACAGGACCTCACGCTGGGTTCTCAGCTCCGACGTGCCGAGGCAAAATACTTTGTGTCGCGACCAGACACGATTTGGGGTCAGTCACTTACGGCCTTTGTCATGCAGGACCAATCTATGCAATTACTCATGTGAGACCACAGCACAAAGGCCTCTGTGAAGGCGACGCATTGAGGCTAAATGTCCTAATCCATACTCTAGTACCAATGAATTCTCCATCTCTCTGCCATGTTTCGAGATTGAGAGATTTAGCAAATCAAGCCTTTTATTCACATTTCCTATATCACTGACCAAGCAAGGTATGTCAGTTTAGGTTCATTTATAAAGCACATCAAAGTGGGTGGTAAATATGCAGAGAAAAGATCACACAAACATAAGGACACCCAAAAGTAAGCAGTGATGACCCCTGTCCATCTATACTGTATAACCCAGAGTCACCTGATCTGAATCTCAAACCAACCTGTCACGGCTCCTCATACATCAGCTGTCTTGACATGATATATTTCATGGATTACAAGGTGACAGGATATGGAACTGAAAAGCGAGGAAAAACACACACACACACACACACACACACACACACACACACACACACACACACCACAGGGACATACAGACATGCATACACATACAAAAACAAACACACATACAAAATACACACACCCAACCCCCACATGGCCATGCACAGAAGGCCACAGCAAGATGAATTTCAGGAAAAGGTGAGGTCTATTTGAGAAGTTCAAATCTCCAACGCCTGTATTAATCACATATCTGTTGAGGGATCAAGGCTGTGACAGAGATAATATCTACACTCAGCCAGCAGCCGAACCTCTACCAGGTCCATACCACATCTGCACCTTACCCACTGAGGTTGAGCCGTAATAATGTCGTCTTGAGTAGCAAGGGTCACATATACAAACTACTGAAACATCTCACAACACACTGACAGTTAATCTGCTGCAATTATTCACAGGAGGAACGGGGCAAAAACCAGAGCAGACCAACAGCAAACTGCAGCAGAGGGCCACTGTGCTAAGGCGTAGGTGTGTAGAATGTCAACACAGACCCATGGCCCATCGTGGGAGTGATAAACTATGTCTGAACTAAGAGTCGCAAATTAGAGATTAGGCATAAATCATCCACCAACTAAACTATGAACACACGAACACACACACACACACACACACACACACACACACACACACACAGCAGGGTTAGGATGGAGGAACAGAGAGGTTTTCCTTTAAGATGTAGAAACAACTTCCCTTTGAGTGATTTTAAAGAAAGTAATTTTTAAACTTATTTCCTCTCACTCACTCTCTTTAACACACACACACACACAGACACTCATACACACACACACACACACACACATACACACACACACACAGCAAAGTGCGTGCAAGCTCTTGGCACTTGCGCTGTCCCCCTAGTGGTGTGAGTGTGGTGCTGAGCTGGAGGAACACCTGCGTGCCACGCACACAGACCCGGGTTCCGCTCCCCTGACCCGTTCCTGCTTTAAAGTCCACTCCATGGTGGCTCCACACTCCACACTACTCCACACAGCATACACACAACACACACGCCATGTGTCCATGTGCATTTCTAAAAACACCCAGAACACAGAAAAGAAAACGTCCTTTGCCCGACAAAATTTTGAGTTGAACTGGTGAATTACTTCCAGTTTCCATACACGGCTCCTGGCTCATCCAGGAGTTGCATCTAATTTAGGCCAAGTTGCATCTTATTCGGGTCACAAATATCAAGAAACCATTTGGTTGTATTCCAAAAAATATACAAATGTAGCAAATGAGGACTTCATTCATGAGTAGGCACTAGACTGAGGTTCCAAGAGTGAAATAGTTTCTTTTCTTGGTCTTATTAATAATTGAGAGTTAATTAAAGGAGTCTTATGAAGACTTGAAATACATAGTAGACTAAGGAAAGACGACACTAAGTGGGAAAAATGATTCAGCAAATGGAGTCATTCAGCCTAGTTCCACGCCACATGAGGACATCACGAGAAATAAGAATGCACAGTAGTTTAAGGGGGTGATGACCTTTTTATATAATACCACATTAGAGAATCTCATAGAAGAGTGAGCACTTTATACAGCCTGAAGCAAAAGCATCTACCTTCAAAACAGACAAACAAACCAAAAAACTCAGCAACAAATGTATAAAATATCTCCTTAAGACCATTTACAAAAAGTCATTAAAGATACTCATTATGATTTGATTAAATAAGAACTCACTGCAAAACAGTATACACTTCTATACACTGCATTCATGATGGATATGTTTTATGGAACATATCCACTCAGGCCCCAAAACTCTGACCAGGGATACCGTTCACATGTTCATTGTCCATCCTTAATAAACAAAGACCCCCATCAAATGCTGTTCACCCAAAAGGGGCAGAATGAATGAACCCACTCACACATTTGAGTTCTTTATTTCATCAGATCTCATCTGAATAACGCTTCACATCTCCGCAGCATGGAGAGAGCGTGATATTGATTGGGCAGAGTGGGGTGGACCCGGGGTTTTGTTTGGCTGGCGAGGGTTCCCACCAAAAAATCTAACGGACTTATGCAAATGACCGAAACGCCCGCGCAGCAGTTTGAGGAGGAAAAGGGAGCGGCCCTTACCTTGGAAGAAGCTCTTGACACGCAGGTAACTGACACTCAGGCGTAGCACGGACAGTTTGTCCAGTTTGGAGATGACGTCGGGGGTGAAGGGCAGCAGACTGGCCAGCCGGTCCAGCTCTGCGTTCAGCCGGTCGCGGTGCCGCTTGGACGGGTTGGACTTCTGGTTGGCCGAGGCTGGTTTTCTGTTAAGGCAGTTCACAGATGTCAAAAATGAGAGGGCCAGGAGTTAGTCAACTGTGCCGTGGAATACAGATCTAATAAGGTTTCAACAAGTTTCTACTTTAAATTAAAATACAGACATACATTGGTATATACTGCTTTGGTATAAGTATAATCACAAGTTCTGATGGTTTGCGCTACCTGTGGACTTTTATGTTTTTAATCTTTTGGTTGACTGATGTTCCATTTGATTTTATGGAATGTTCAACATCAAAAGTCAGTGCTTAAAACAAACTTTTTAAAGTGAAGAACTGAACTTGGTGCCAATAAATGGACAAAGAGGAATGTGTTTAGCAGTTCTCTAGTGTTTCCGTGACTCTTCTGAAAACCAGTCTGTGTAATTCATGAGGAAGTTCAAATCTATGGAGTAAACAAGTGCCTGAATTCACACTGAGGAAAGTTTCACAAGTGTCTCTAAACCCTTTAGGCTCTCCATATTGATGCTGATGTAATGCACAAATTTGCAGAATAAATTAAAGTAGTTTATGAGTAAAACAACACAGTACAAATCATCAAATCAGGAGGCCTATTTACTCAGAAATAAATTAATATAATGAATGAAACTTGAACCATGTCTGAAATAATAATAATAATAATAATTAATGAATTAAATTAAATAATCAAATATATAAATTAACAAAATGAAGAACAACAACTGGAATGAAAAAAAGATAGCCAGAATAACAAGTGAAAAGATATAGTTTACATTGTAAAGTAAACTTTTCCTGACATACAAATTAAACGGTATAAATCGTTGTAAAATTGCATTTCAGTGCATTTCACGTATTTATTTACTTAGTTATGGCACTTACTGAAACTAACATAATCCAGTTCAAGATATTAAAATGAAATGCATTGGTATCCACACAGTATTTCCAAAATAATAATTATTCTGTACACAATAACTGAATAATTATGTAAAAAAGAAATCAGGATAAAACTTAACTGCTTTTGGACAGGCTTTCTCCTCTTCCTCCCGGCATATAAACAGTCCCCCGGCGGAATCATGGTACTAGAATGATATCAATCAACCTTGTCAAAAACTCTCAAAATCTTATCACACAATTAATAGTTGTAGCTTATTTCCTATTAATACAACTGTAATAAGTAATTGTATTAAAAAGCTTTGAGACTTAAGTGTGTGAGTGTAAACTAAGATAATGACATTACATTCTAGGAAAGACTATCCGGATTACATCGTGCTGCTGTGCTATTGTTTGACAACAAAGGAGCGCATGGCACTAGTAGGTAAATTGACAATGTCAAAACATAATTTCAAAGTTTTGAATTACACAGAAACAGAGTTTAACAAACTAGTAATAACTATTACTGAATAACTCACCACAGAACCCGGTCAGACAGCTTGATATTCCTTTCCACAAAAGTACAATAGCTGTAGTAGACAAGATCCTGAAGCTATGAAAAGAACTGGTCGCAACTGTTGACAGTTTGCATTAGTGTAATAAATCACTTCTTTGAGAGCTAATGAATATTTTGCATTAGGTTTTCACATTTGTCTATTTCCCAACTGAACTCATGGGTTGTGTGTACATGAGTGGGCAGCCCGTTGGCAGATGTGGTGAATGCTTTATACGCGATTGGGTGGCGTTCATATCCTCGTGTTTCAGGTGGCGGATTCCTCTCAATGACAAGGCTCGCGCTTCGCACGCAACGGCTCATGGATTTACACATCACGCACACGCTCGTAGCTCGTTGGAAGCTCCACACACACATACACACACCCTTGCACACTGGGAAGCATGCAGTCGTGAACGTTAAAAAGAATTGGCGCATACTTACACTAGCCTACATTGTCTTTTTGGAATAATTTTTCGTATCGAGGTCGCCTTTTTGGGGAACGAAACATGGAAATTAATTTTTAAACAACACCGGGAGATTAATCATTTTGAGGGAATGGTGAATGGTACGGATATTTATGATTTGCATCTCTTGACACATTCAAATTCTTATTTTGTCTCTAGTAGCCAATTGTTCTGGGTAACCTACTTTATCTCTGCGCATTTAGGGTAGCCTAAATGCCACTTTGAATTATATTTAGTAAACATTTGTTTTTATACTAGCTTGTCAGGGGTAGCATACCAATATAATAATATAATGTATATAATTACTCATAGTTTTGTTATTATTGTGTAAGCATACCTGTGAAATACAATGAGAATATCGCATAGGAGGAAGCAAGCGATATAATTTGACCAGGCTGTGTAAAAAATAGGTATCCCTACATTTTATTGTTTCGGTTAAGGATGAAAAAACGGGCATGCTTTCATGAGCAAAATGTATTGCATGAAAGTATGGTATTTAAAACATCTTGTGCTCAGCAACACCAATGTAACCAAAACGCATTTCCTAAAAATTCTGATCGCGTTGGCATTAGGTGCCAACCTCTCCATGCGCCTCACTCCTCAATGCGCATACAAAGGGCGCCATCTTGTGTAAAGAACTCGTCAAAACAGGCACATGCAAAAAAATCTTTATTATGTTGACAAACTCCACATATTTACAGACAGTGCATCTCCAAAAGATGACAAATATAAATTATGAGATTGAATCACAACTATGATTTAATCCTCCAAAATATAGTTTGGATTCACAACAAGATAAGGGTCTTCCTCCATCACAGGTTCTTCTCCCTTGTCCCCAACTTTCTTCAGTCCAGTTTTTGTCAGTTCTATAATTATATGGTCCTGTACACGGAAGACAAAAAATAATAAAGCATTCAACAAAACAAATCATTTTTATTTCCATGTTTTTCCTCTCAATGTTCCTAAGCTTTAAATGGAAACTGTCCAATGAGCAGGAATGTCCCTCACATAATGAATGAGTCTGTGGATCACCCGCTCAATCAAGCTCTTCTTGGCAATGAGCTCAGCCTCTGAGTCAATCTCACTCTCCAGCTCTTTCAGATACCAGTTGATCAGCTCACTCTTCTTCAGCGAGGCCTCCTCATCCACTGACACAAAGGGAAACAGAAAGACATACAGACACAAATGTCTTAAAGTGCCATTTATAAGTGATTAAAATCATGAATGGCAACAACAACTAATGGCAATTCAATTTAATAAACATTTATGTAATGTCATAAATGTGGTAGTCATAGTATTCCAACAGGTGCATGGGTCTTACACTGCTCCATCTTCTGCATGTGGAGGACCAGTAGATTGGACACCCTCCGGTACTCTGAGAAGGACATGCGGAGCGCAGGCTTGGCAGCTGCAGGCTTGTCCTCACCAGGCTGCTCGGTTTCCATGGCGTGGCCATTTGTTCCATTGATGCCATTCTGTTTTTGGTGAGCCTCATTCATCACGTCGTTCTGATCTGTGGGGCAGTCACTTAAAATGATATATTTTCTGACAGAATGCTTTAAACATTTTGCAATCAATTTCTATCGAGATTAATGTCATAACAGTCACAAGAGAATATATTTTCTCAAAAGCATACATGCACACAACAAAATGTTGCCAACTCACTATCAATACACCCTGATAACTTTCACAGGGTCAGTTTATATCCCAATAACAGACAATAACTAAAATGTCTAAAGCTTTGAAATGGCATCAATTGAATTGTTTCGTCAATATCAGTTGGCAGAAAAATGTCAGAGAACAATAACAAGAACTTTACCATCAAGATCCTCATTATCCTCTTGGTCTTGATCAAAATTGATGTCGGGGGAGTCAACACGGATGATGGACTTGTTAAGTAACCGGAAGGCTTCTTTTACATGTTTGGGTTGAACCTTAAAGTTTGGAAGTCAAGTCTCAGATTTAGATAAGTGAACACCACCATTTACATAACCTCTTGTGGCTACAGTATTGATGAAGGTGCCTTTAAGTATCTTAAATAAAGACAAAACTTTGGGCCTGGAGTCTAGCCAGTTTTTTTTACAGAAAACTTTGTCAAACGCAGTTGCAGTGTTATGTAAATGATGTGTGCCTAGACAGACTGTGGTGAAAGGTTAAAGACCGTCACCAGTTCCTGACCTCATCGGAGCAGTAGAGTCTGGCCATGGCCTCGGACAGTCTGAGCATGCTCTCCAGCTGCCTAACGGTGATGCGCCAGGATGACTTGGCCGTGCCGCTGCTGTCCCTCTGGCGCAGACGCTTGTACTGGTCCACAATAAACTCCTGGGCCTCTGACACAATCTGAGCGCACGCACACACACACGCACACACACACAGGTTTTGAGTCATTTGCAGTCGCTGAGCATATCAATTAGTCAGTTCTCAGTTGCCAAGAAAAGACAGCAACAAAATACACAGAAGTAAATGGTAACAAAAAAGTGCAGAGAGGTGTAAAAGTGTCCCCAGCCTTACCTTTGGCTGGAACTGACGTGCAAAGAGAATATATCTCTGGATCTCGTCTGTTTCGTAGATCCTCTCCACTGACTCCACATTTCGAGCATGCAGGTCCACAATGCGCCTAGCGATAGCATAGTCAGTCACCTAAAGGATTAAAGACCAATCGAGGTTATAGGTATGGGCGATGCCCTCCATACTGGAAATAATAGTGCATGTCAGTGGCGTCTCCACTCCAACCTCATTGCACTCATCCACCAGAATGAAGAACAAGTCGAATCTGGACATGATGGGAGCAGACATGTTGACATTCTGCTTCAGGGACTTGGAACGGTTGTACCGGCCATCAATGGGATTCGCTGCAGCCAAGATGGAAGTGCGGGCATTCAGGGTGGCCTACTCCAAAAGTTAAATACATATTCAAGTGTTAATCAATACCAATGATTTTACATGTTTAAGCTCCAGGGTTAGTGGATTAACTGCAAAACCTTTACAGAAAAAAACATCCCAAATACAGCTATACTAGTCACAACTGAAAAAATATATCTATATACAAAGGAGTAAATTCTCTACATATTATTGTGGATAAGGAGCACAGCACCTTGACTCCAGCCTTGGTGATTGAAATGGTCTGCTGCTCCATAGCTTCATGGATAGCAACCTGATCCTTTAGGTCCATTTTATCAAACTCATCAATACAGCACACACCCTACAGAAACAGCAAAGCCAACAAAGACCAATCTGTTTGAGGGCATACGCTCTGTCAAAGTCAAGGTCAATAAAACATTTACAGATTCAAGCTTTTTAAATGAATCTGCATGAAGATTATGATTGGTCATCACCAAGACAGGATACACAGACATACAAATGAGCAGGCCATGCCAAATCCAGTATGTCCACACATCATATCAATATGGTCAATGTTATAATGTGTAAGATGGATCAAAGTTGATTTGAAGCATGTGTGAGTACATTGTCCGCCAGCATGAGAGCCCCAGCCTCGATGACAAACTCGTGCGACTCCTCATCTTTCACCACAGCGGCAGTCAGACCAGCGGCGCTACTTGCCTTCCCACTTGTGTAAACAGCACGGGGAGCAAAATCCTCAACGTGCCTATGAGATGCAAAAATAAATTATACACATCAAATAATTGCTTAGTTGAAATTCACTAAATTACAATTTCTCTATATTGCATCATAACTTAAATTCTATACAATATTCTACTAATGATGGCGATAGCACAGCTTGAAGGAGAAGGAGACGGTAGTTTACTTGAGAAACTGGCTCTTGGATGTACTGGGGTCTCCAACAATGCACACATTAATATCCCCCCTCAGTGAAGTTCCCTCCATGGTGGTTTTGGCAACACCTCCAAAGAGCATCAGCAATATTCCTCTCTTAATCTCATCATTACCTAGTGAGAGTACAGAGAGAGAGAGCGAGGGAGAGAAGGAAAGAGGGCATTGGAAAATAGAAATGAAAGTTCCAGTTGTCCCATTTTATTCATTTGAAAGCTAAAAGCTAGGAAAATATCTGTGCCTGAAGAAATCAGAATCTTTCAAAGTTGTTGTACTTGTATATAACAATTTTCAAATGTTGAATGGCCTGGCCCAGACTTAATTCAGGCACAGTGACTGAGAACTTTTTATCCCAGTAAATTATTTACAATAACATAAAAGAGCCGCTACATAGGAAAGAATTTTTCTAATTGGCATTTCCACATCTTTCCAAAAACGGAGCGTCGATTTCTAGACTTAAAATCCTGTTCCACAGAGCAAGCAAGTACCATGAATGGTGGGGAAGAGGCTGCTGCAGAGGTTGTGGTAGAGGTTTTTGTCCTGGCTCATCTCAAACACCTTCTCCCACTCCTGAACGGTCATCTGGTTCTTCACACTCTCTGCGGTCTGGTCCTCCTGACGAAGCTCTTTACCACCAAACTAGACATGTTAAACAAACAAGGGCCTTAGGAAAACTTAACATTGCAAAAATGTGTCAGACTTCAAAATACCTGTTCCAAATACAAAGATGTATTCCAAAATAGACAAAGGAAAAACAAACAAATTATCTTTTCATGAATATAAGTCCCCATCTGCATGAATCATTCAACTGTGTAATGATTAAACCAGATCAAAGAAAAAATAAAACAAAGAAATCTATCTATTTAACCAAATGGGGAAAGCAGCCATATTTACAATGGTTCAGTCTCTCTGTGTGTGTGTGTGTTTGTGTTTCACTTCACCCTGGGGTTAGTGGGGCCAACATGGCAGGCTAAGAAGGCCAGTCTGTATGACAGCTCCCTCACGCCCAGAGCCTTCAGCCCCTGGATCCCGTCCTGGTCAAAGCCCTCCTTACCAGTCACCCTGCTGCTGGTCTCAGCCCTGGTGCCTAGAGACACAGAGAACACAGAGCACAAGAGATGGGACCCATCCAGTAGCTGTGTGGACTGAGTGGGCTTAGTGTGATGCAATAGAAACTAGGATGTGTAAGAACAGGTCTCATTTTTGTTGCTACTTCTTTTCTGATATTACTGTAACTGCTTGGAGGCATGAAAATAGTCTTCAGCAATTCAGCTCCACTCATGTGATGACACTGACAGAGTCCGTGTCCATGCATTATATTCTTGGCAACATCACAGAATTACAAAGTGAAGATGCAGCAGATGCATTTCCTCACACAATGTAAGGCAGATTGGCCAACATCGAAACATATGGCACAGCAATGTTTAAAGCATAGGGCCAGGCTCCTAGCTGCTAGGGGATGGGACTCTGCACTGCATTGCACTGGATGCAATCAACAGGATTGAGATGAGGATGCAAGTTGTACTTCATAAAAACAAATGTAACATAGCACAGCTCTTCACCTGACAATGCCATCGCAGAGACGTCCGGCACAACGATGAGGGTGCCGGTGAAGTCACAGCGGTCGCCGGCTTGGGCAGTCTCCACCGCCTCAGCCCTCAGCACCACCTCCATGCTGCGCGGGATGGAGCCTCGCGGCAGCTCTGCCTGCGTCTCCTGGATACGCACCTGTCGGGAAAGGTGAGCTCTTTCTCTCAATACCAGTACTATATTTTGAGGACACTCGATACTATACTGTAAGAGTATGAAGACAGTGTTTGTGTTACTTTAAAAAAAAGGATGATGGAAGCATGAAATTACAATCAGGTAAAGTGTGAAGTTACAATTATGTTAGTTCTTTCAAAGCAACATTGTTTAGTGATGCTTTACCCAAGTAGGGCTTCAAGTCAACTCTCATTTGTTCTGATATACCTTTTGGAAGTCAACAAATCGTGACTTGTTTGTGTCCAACATGAACCTCTTGCGGTTGGCACACACCGGATTCTTGCAGATGGAGGGCTGGGTGTACTTAAACTGCTGCTCCACGTCCTTGACGACCGACTGGCAATCAAGACACAGGAAGGTGCCACTGACCAGCTCTGGATGCACGGGGTGGGTACGCACCACCTGCCCACTGATGCGTATCAAGGTGCCTATCCGAGTAGAGGTGAGTTCTCGGATCCTAAAGGACAAGTAAAAAAACTGGCCAGGTGGACTTTGATAATCAACACCACAATCCCAAAGTGAACTTCAAACATTAAACAAAACAGGCATCTAGGAACAGGTGCTATAGGAGCAGACAACTATGTGAATGTAAAACAGACAGTTTGTTGATTAAGGCTTATGGTAATATTAACTTCAGTCGAGATGGGAAATCTGAGAAGGACACATAAAATTCTTTAGATGGTGGTATGTTCCCATGGTCACGGGCAAAATGGCGCACAGCTCTGCAGAGGTATGGGTACACCCTAGAATAAAAACAAGGATTTGACTGTTGTAAACCTAATGTGCATTGCAAAAATAAACTGCTTATCAATTAGCACGACTTTGTAATAGACTTACCTGTAGTACTCCTCTTGTATGGTGGTAGCTAACTGCTGATTATAATGCTCGATGTTGGTAAAGCTGACAGTAAGAGTATTTCTCTCAGGTCGAATCAGCTCTTGGGCGTCAGGCAGGTATAAAATCTCCCCACTTTTATCCTGAAACCTGAGAATTAGAGTTTAGACTACTGTTTAACGCGTAGCCGATATTTTACAGAAATTCAGTTAATCGAATTAAATGTTAACAAACTAAACTTACTCCTCCAAGAACTCAAGGAATAATTTCTGACATTTTTCAGAGAGATCATCTTTTACTTGTACACCAGTGGTAGTCGTTTCAACAGTAGGATCCATTTGAGAAAGTCAAACAATTTGCTTACAGATACGACCAAGCTTAGAGATTGTAACCAGAGAGTTAAAGCGTAGTAGGCTAATCAAGTATCTTATTGTAACTCATGCACACCTGCAACAGGTGGGCTGTGATGTAGGCTAAATAGTCTCCTAGTCTGGAGCACGTGGTGACGGGAGGATGCTGTAGGCCTAGGCTAGAGCATGATGTGATTGAGATTTTCTTTTTCATAATATGTTCTTCTAAATATAAAGTGTAAAAGTATGGCTAAATATAATTCTCGCCCCAAAGTCGTAAGCCCTGAACCTTCATAACTGATTGAGTTTGAGAGGCTGTAAAGGTTCAAATGCTATTAACAGGAATGGGACAGCACCTGTGACTTTGACAAAAGTAATTGAAAAAAAAAAAACACGTTAAAAACTCGGTTCGAGTTTTTTTAACTGATGATTTTTTTAAAAAAATATACAGGCTTCCCATATGGGCAACCCTGTAAGCTAGCCTATTTCACGTTCTCAACGCCTATGCCTAGGTCCTGACCGCAAACGCCCATCAAAGTCTGAGTTTGTCGAATGAGACTGGGCCTAGGCCGGTGTAAAATGAGCGTAGGGGTGAGCTACCCCCTTTTTTTCTTCTAGGAAGCCGTATACAAATTTTTGCATGTGACTGTATTAAGGACGGGGGAATTATTCCTTACAATCTGTGGAAAGGTACAGAACATAGGGTAAATGTGGTAAAACTGTGTAAAATGAGATGTTTTGCTCTCCAAGTGGATTCCATTCATGTCCAGAGTTATAGCGATTTAGTGTTAGCCTCACAGGTTAGAATACATGTGTGTAAGGAAAGTGTCTCCTTGATATTAGAAGAATCCAAATTAACTGTCTTATGTCTAACTTTGGAAAGCTTATTAAGGAAGAACATGTACTCAACATCCATAGTTCATCTATTTCATAATTTCAAGTGTCTTTCTTAAGGAACCCACACTCACAGAAGGCATACAGAAACCTTTAATTTTTATTTACCACACATTTAAAAAAGTGAAACACACTATACAAATGATCTTCCGATAGCAGATAACAATGCAGAATACACTTCTAATGATCTGGCCAGACACGCTACCGCTCCAGAAGTGCAGCTGAAATTGCACCCATTTATTTTTATTTATCATTATTCTCCTCGTCATACTTAATTTCTGTAAACTATTGCTGCTGAACTCAGCAACAATTATGCTTAATACCCTCATCTAATATCTGACTTTTTTGAACTTTTATTTCTTGCTTAAATGTAGATAGGCAGTAGCATGCAACCCTCAGCGTGAAAGGTGTTTGATTGTTTTTATTTTTCCTCTTGTACGTTTTTTATTTATTTATTTTACTTCTCAGGGGTCAGGTGATTAAGGTCTCTGTCCAGTATTTACAAATCAAAATGAAGCAATCCATCCTGTGTGATCTCCCACTGGCTGACTGCTTCGCTTCAGTCTCGGAGTATTGAGGTCCAGCTTGGCGGCCAACTGCCTCTCATGATGTACATGTCCTCCTCTTCCAGTTTTTTTTTTCCTTTTCCTTCTCCCTCTGTGTTCACATTCCCAACAACATAGGCCGGATGTCAAAAGGAATGATGTTTATTAAGCAAGAGACAACTTCTTAAAAAAAAAAAAAAAAGAGGAAAATAAAAATGACAATGTTTAGGCCAAGTAGCTGTAGGTATCCTTCTCCCCGTCCACCCTCTCCAGGTATTCCTTCTCTATGAGAATATCAATGCATTTCTGAAGAGACAAACAGCACAGACACAATATTAATTCACATGTATTTCACCACCAGCAATTGTCCAATATCAATCAATGAGTAACAGAAACCCCCCAATCGGTAAAAATAAACAAACCCCTTGTGACAAGTTTGGATTGTTCCCGTTAAGGAAAGAAATCACAGAAGAAAAATCTGTAGCATTCTAGACTGATGCTGATAGTGTTCCCAAACCCTGTCAGATTTGCAGTCATATCCTTTGTGACAGCCCTGTGGTTCACATGAACCCTCACAGCAAAGTGTATCTACAGAGAGAGGGAGAACTCACCTTGATGACTGGGACTCTGGGCTTGAACCTGGAGGAGAGTTGGTTGAGGACTTCCGCCAGGAGCTGCTGGTGCTTCAGGACTTTCCGCATCTTCATGATTCTCACAATGGCCGCCTGAGGATAGAGAGAAAGAGAGACCAATAGGGTGGTTACAGAAGGGCCTGAAGACACTAATAGCGTGGTGACACAAAGACCCATACATACTGCATTCAATGAGATAAATGGAGTGGTGTAATCTAATGAGTTATGGTTTGTATATTATAGTATTTGTTTTGTCATCATGCTATTGATTGAATTGACATTATTGTTTATTATTGCTATTCTCCTTAATGTAGTCTTACCAACATTTTAAATTGTTCACTGTTAAATTTAACTATTGTATTGGTTTTATTTGTATGTCGCTTTGAACAAAAGCATCTGCCAAATCCCATAACCATAACCATAGGATTGGCCTGGGAGTAAGAGTTAGTGTAAGGCCATGCCAACTCAACATCAGATTCTTTCCTAAAGTAAGCTGCCATCTTGGTTGTGACAATAACTATTCCGACTGCAATAAATCTGCTGCACATCTCCCATCTGCTGCATCTGAGAAACTAATCTGAATTGGCTTTTCATTATGCAGATTAGAGAGGGTTGTGATTGAGTGTGTGGTGTACTTGTATCAGTAGTTTCCGGTCCTCCTCGATGTTCTTGTGGGTTGTTTCCTGTTCCTGTTTTTGTTCTGTCTTCATGGGGACGTTGATGTTGACACGGAGCTTCTTACTATTGGGATGGCAAACATTAGAAATTATATCAGAGTCTCTTGACTCAACGCAATAATAGTTGCCCAACTTTGTAACCAATAGGCTGCTTGCACCACACAAGGGTAAATATAATCTAGTGTGAACATGACTCACATCTTAAATGAAAATTGTCCTGGCCTACTGTAACCAGGGGTGCAAACTAAACTTACTTCTTGTAGCCAAGAAACAGCTTTATCAAGGTGTCTGGTTTGAACTCGACTTCATCCACATTGGCGTTCTCATCTTCAAGGACCTGTGACAGACATTGAACACAAGTTAATTGGGGGACGAGGAGAAATACTTATTTTTATGATGTTTTTAATAAACCAACTAATAGAAAAAAAGATACACTTACACTTACCAGCAATTTGGATTTCAATAGGATTTGTAGAACCTGCACCAATATGTCCTAAGAGGCAGATAAGGTAAACAAATTGATTAAATAAAAAAATATTATATTTTTATATATATATATATATATATATATATATATATATATATATATATATATATATATATATATATATATATATATATATATATATATATAAACATCAATCACCTTACTAGGACCAAAAACAGCACAGCTAACATAAATAAAAGCTAGCTAATTGGTTAATGTCAACTCACTATTTTGATCTGTGTGCTGTCTGTCAGTTGTTGGACCGTGTAGACATCCTCTGTGTTGTACTGCAGTAAAATGGCCATCTGAAAGGTGGAGGCCTGGAGGGAGGGGGAGGGAGCAAATAAGACAGTCATCATGCCATCAAACGACTGGAAACACATGCTTTCAAACCAGTAGTGCTCAACTATGTCAAAGCACTTCTCCAAAATGGCTTTGTTATTGCCGTAAGTATAATGTGATGTGATGTTGCCAACATTAGTGCTTGTAGGGTGGCCTATATGTGAACTATAACAGCAGGTGTACGGCAAGAGGGGAAGTGATGGATGATGAGAGGCTGTCTGCTCACCTGTAAGGTGTATCTATTCTTGAAGCAGTTGGTGACCAGCTCTCCTTTGGACAGGTGGTAGAGCCAGGTGAGCTTGCGGCCGCTGTGTCTGCTGGCGTAGAATGCCGTGAACCTTTGGTAGCTTCTCTCCAGCTGCAACACACAGGCATAACCATGCACAAAATCAAAACATGTCCGGTCTCTACCACTACCATGAAAAGAACAAATATTAATTTCTGTTTATGGAGCTCAAAGGTAGAGCAAAGAGAAAACACCACCAATGTTATGGGATTGTCTAAAAAGCAACCGACTATTAAATTAATTAAACCCTCACATCTACTGTCTGCTGCTTTAAATAAAGCGGTCAACTAAAATAAATATATAAACTAATAAATGTAAATGTATGCAAATATTGCTTCTGTTCATTTTCAGGACCAACACACTTGTCAAAGCATAGCAGGCAAGTATGCCTGCATAGGTTTTAAATTGGGGGACTGCGTGGGCTCACCTCAGATGGCAGGGCGAATGTGCAGGACTGCTGGAAGGGCCAGGATCCTGAACTCAGCACCTGGATACTGAAGTCCACTGGATAGAGAAACACAACACAGTCAGAGACAGTCACATCACACATGCACACACACAATTCCCTTTACTCTAATTATACAGTGCTGCCATCTGCAAAGTAAGAATTATTCATTGACACTGAATAATATTATGGCCTTGTGCCCCTATATATCCGCATATAGTACATCTTGGCTGGTTTCACCGCATTGAATTGTATGCAACATATCCTTTTGTGAATATGGAATATAGCTGCATGCATCTTGCTATATATTCCCAACTTTAAACAGATGCAATACTCCTTTGAGAAAATGAAATGTAAGATGACCAAACAAAAGTCAATGTTTCTGAAATAGACTTTCAAAGGCACATCATTCCTTAAATAGCAGAAGATATTCTCTGGAACAACAATTTCCTGGAGTGTTTTTGAACATCTGGCCTGTCTGTGAAGCTCAACAGCAGCACATTTTGTTTGCCGCTTTTAACTCACTGACTGAATGTACCAAAGGAGAACTATAATAGGCTCTCACTCTCATCACCAAGCAAGGGGAAATTGTATTTATAGAGCACATTACAACATTGTGGGCCAAAGTACCAAGAAATTATTATTATAGCACCATAAATCAAAACAAGATGTGATGAATACATGAGACATTGGGTTCAGTTTAGCATTTCTCAGAGCTCAGGTGGATAAAGGATGACAACTGACTGAAGTCTGTAACTGCCAGATGTAAATTTTAGGATGAAGAAAATGTAGCTTCAAACTAAACACTTGCTTATATTGCACTATGGTGCACTGTGTTTTTCATGTCAATGAACGATTCCATTACTAATGCTGAAAAAACCCAGGTGCACTAATTGGGTTTATAATACTGACGTAGCATACTTACAGTCCAGGGGTTCGGAGTTTGTTAGGTGCTTCTTGAACTGCTCGTTCAAGTCTTTGCTGACGCCGATGTCCTGGAACATGCGCTGCAGCTTGGAGGTGTACTCAAAGCCACATGCTTGCTGCAGGCGACCAAAAACAGTATGGTTACAGCACAGACATTTTTTCTGTGTTCACAACTTTTAGCTTTGATAGGTTGACTATGCTTTCTGCTAATAATACTGTTCAATGCTCTTGTCAGTGCACAGATACTAGATAATCTACAGATAATTAAGTAAGAACAGATCAAAGCGTAAAACTCCTTGAGTTTGTTTTTAGTTTATTTGTTTGTTTGCTTAATTTAAAGCCATTTCAGCAACTAATGGCAAGAGCATTGTGTGTTAGAGAAGTTTAAATATGTTTTTTTTTTTTTTTTTTTTAAATCTATACTAGCAAGAAATTCTGAAACTTTCAAAGTTGGGAGTAAAGTGGCACCTTACTAAAAACATCAACCACAGAATTTTTGCTGATAAAATTGCCGTCTACCTTGAGTTTGGAGATCATGCTGGCTTCAGCGTCATCACTGGCACTGTTCTGGTGGACCAGCCTCTTGGCCAGCATCTTGGCGTAAAACTTCTGGAACACGTCTTTGTCCTCAATGTACTTGAAAACTACCATCTGGGAGAAAACAACCATTAGGTCTCAAAATAAGGGCAGCAACTACTGGCATTTGTTTCTATATACTCACACAGATGCCAATCAACAACAATAATTAAAGGCTAATAATCATAACACTGGCACATTTACAGAAATGTTAATGAATGTACGCAGTCATTATAAATAAATAAATGAATGAATGAATAACAAAATTGCATTGTATGAGATTTCTATTTCTCTCTATTTATATTTCTCTCTGTGTTTGTGTAATGTGTATGAGGTGTGAACTGACCACTTGATTGAGGGTGTCTTCCAGCTCAGCCTCCTCAGGGTTCTTGGAGCTATGGGGGTGAAGAGAGAAGACAAACTGAGCAACACAGTACCCCTAACTAGGTGCTCGTGCACACATACACAGTTACGAACACACACACAATCAAGTGCTACAATACTAACCACCCGCTCTTAATACACAGCTGAGAGAATAAGTAGTGTCAGGACATAGATGGTGCCTGGAGCAGATTGAAAATGCACACACGCACACACTTTCCTGGAAGACACACTTTCTAATAAGCAGATAGAAGTGTACACAGATACACCATCACCTCTTCTTGAGAAGAGAGTCACAGTATCTAGCCAGCAGCTCTGGTGACTTGCTGGATGACTGCACCATCTTAGTCACAGCGTTGTTGTTGATGAAGCGTCCACAGGCCTGCCACCAGAGATGGAACGGTTATTATAATTATTATTTTAGGCAGATACTGTATTCAAAGACATTGTTTTTAAATATGTATACTTTGGCAACAGCTTTTAAAAAGCTGTGGATTGCATGGGATGGATTCATGCCAGGTCTGTTGCATAGTCTGAGGCAGCTGTGATACAGGCGCTTACACATTTCAGGCATGTCCATTATTCAGACAGGTATTCAGACCATTAAGGGTCTGAGGAAGAGTTACACACCTTATCCAGTGCCGCCACGAATCCAGCATCGTTGTTGAAGGCAGACATCACTAAAGCATTATATTTCTTATGAACGTCCAAGATGGTCTGTACATACATTTTGGGATCCTGGCAAAGAACAAGGATGTGAATGTGAGAATACAATAAAATAAAAATAAAAAATGTAAAAAACCAAGACCACTCATTGCTGTATATAAACAGTGTTATTTGTGGGGTAGTATTTTTCCAAGGTCATAAGAGGCCTGTGTAACTCGCCTAACTAGGCTGGAATATTTAGGTCGAACACGCCACAAGGTTCAAATCTCTCCCCCTTTACCCGAGCTGACCATATTGGTCCCTTTACAGGCCTGGCATATGAGCCTGTGTCTATCTTTAGCCTGGTGCAGGTTGGGCAGGGCAGGGCTGGGCAGGGTAAAGGCACGACTCACGTTGAGGGCAGCCTCTCCACACTTCTCGATGGCGGCCAGGCCCTGGTTGTATATGTGCGTCTCCAGCAGCTTCTTCAGCTCTCCCAAACCGTCTGTGATGCGGGACACTAGGTTGTACATCCTGCCCAGATCTGAAAGATGGGGGAGGGGGCAAACGATGAATGGAAAAAAAAAAGGGCACAACAGAACAGAGGAAAGGGGAGAATGATTGCAGCCAATTTATTTATATTTATTAATTAGTTATTTCATTTTTTGGCTGTGTTGGCTTCCCACTTTTATTCTGAGGCTTGAAACTCAGGGGCAATACAACTAAACCACCAATAGAGAAATGGATTGCTTTGCTTCCATTCCTGAAACAACATAATTCAGCACAGCATACTCATTAAGCAGGCTCCCATACCCTCATTCTTGTCAGCGTCCAGAAGGTTCTGGAACTCTGTGTGGAAGATCTCCAAGTGCTTCTCGATGAGAACCTGCTCACACTTCCTGGCGAGCTCATCCTGTGTGCTCTCGTGAAGGTAGACCTGCACCCTCCTTTTCTCCTCCAGCAGACGAGTTTCCGCCTGTATGAACACAAACAATAAACTCTATACTGATACAGTACAGTAGCACATGTTATAATTCAATACAGTAACACTTGACATTTTAAATAGAAACAACCGAATGTAGACATCTACAACCTGCACAATTAAAGCACACAAGCAGGGCTACACATCTCTCCAGGTCTGTGATCTGGGTTTGCGTAATCCCAACCTACCTTTTTCATGTACTCTGTAACAGGATTCTGTTGTAAGAACTCTGTGCTTTCCCTGGTGTAGAAGCGCTCCGTGTCAGCGAGGAACTGCGTCTCGAAGTACTCCTTGTAGACGGACAGAGTGGGGCCCTTGGCAAAGGCGTCATCCTCGTTCAGACCCAGCTCAACTGGAAGAACACAAACCTCTCATTTAACACTCTCCCCTAAGAGACTGAATAATGTGGTAACGGTCGCTACTCTCACTCTCTCTAGAAAATGTCTGTTAATGGATTGCCTGCAGAGGTTGATTTCAGATGTAGTCATATGCATTACCAGCAGAGAATGATCTTATATGCATGCAGTGAGGAAAAATACTTATATACACCAAATATAGATATTACCTACATTATCAACACACTATACTTATTCACTTGATTATATATAAAACCTTTCACATCTTTACGTATTTTAGATATTGGCTGTTTTTTTTTATTTTGTTATTTCCTCAATGTCTCTAGTCTATGCATTTTCAGACTGCATTTCATACTTTTGTCAACATTAATCTTAGTGTATGAAATGTGCTAAACTCACACATTTGATTTGGCAATAAACACGCACAGAATAGCACACAACTGCTCTGCACATCATTGTGCACTGAGAGTGTGGAAATGACACATCGCTACACAGAGACTGAAGAGGCATTATCAAAAGATTAAACAACAAACACAGTGACCCACCGTAGGACTGGACCACTCCGCTGATGAGTCTGGTATTGATGGGCTCGCCATTTCGCTCCTTCTCAATCAGCTTCAGCACTGCGTTAGTCACCTGCACAGGAGCCGAGTGTTAGGGAACCCACCATAGGGACATTCCTTCATGAGTCCAAACCACTATCTACCCAAGCTTGTGTGTCTAGAGCAAGCCACTAACAACATACAACGAAGACAGTGTTATGTACAAAACAAAAATACGTTCTCAATGTACGTTATGTTCAGATCAATCTGTCCGTCTCGACGGATAAAGAACCCTCACCTGTTTGTTTAAAGGCCTGAATAAGCAGTCTCTCCATGTAACAAGTGCAAGCTGTAAACAGAGAGAAGGAAAGACTTTAGCAATTGTCCAAAAGATTGACAAAAAGCAAAGTTCCAGCCCAGTCTGTGAAGAGAAGACTGGAGGACAGCGGGGGCCTTACGGAGTAGATTTCGTAGATGCCTTTCCTGCCCTCGTCACACTCACGCCGGACCCAGTGGCGGTTGAGGTAGGCACAGATACCATTCAGAACCTTACTGGAGAACCGATAGTCCTCCCACTGCTGGGTGTAGAACGTCAACACACTCTCATCCATCAGGTCCTCTCCATCCTGAGGGAAGTGGGCGGACATACATTTGTATGCATGAGTGTGCGTGCGTGCGTGTGTGTGTGTATGTAACAGAACAGTGACTCTGTATTATCTTGTACTAGATTGATATTTTTTTGACGAATCATTACATATTATTATCAAATTCAGTTTCCATACTAAGTCCATTTTGGGAAATTTGAACTCAATGCAATGGCTGTAAATGAGATCGACTTGAATTGCATCGGCTACAACCCAACAAACCATCCATAATAAGCTTTATATAATAAGCTGTATATTATATTATTATTACAAACCATCCAAGCATCGTAAACTAGACTATATCGGAAACACAAGGGGCACTTTTCAAGAGGTCAGAAAGTGTGCATTACCTTCAAAAGATTTGTCAGGTAGTTTTTGAGGAACTCTTTGAGTCTCTTGTAAAGCTCCAGGCCCACAAACTGTGCACCACCTGGAGTAGGGGCCTTCTTGGAAGGCTTGGAGGGGGGCACACCTGCCCCACGGGCTTGGTTGGACTGGTGCACACTGGTGCAGTAATTATACACATGTCTGAGGGAGAGGGGAGTTAAGGCCAGAAACACACACACACACACACAAAGGAGAGAAACATCGGCCATACACACATCAGTGGTCAATAACTAAACAGGTGACGACCTGCTTGAAAAAATGAATTGAAATTAAATACATTTCTGCTTTATTTCCCTATAAAATGTACTTATGTCTTCAAATTCATCAGTTAAAAACCAGCTAACATCTAATGATTAATTCATAACCCAATAACTATGCTTCAGCGTCCAGCTCCTTTGCAAAACCCAGAGAGCAGGCAGCTGTATCAGCAGTAAGTGCACTGCTGCATAGCAGGATACGTGTAGAGCTCCATGTATCGAGACTTGGCCATGCTCTGTCTGGTGTAGACCTGCTGGATGCCGGCGCGCAGGTCGTCCCATATCTGGTCCAGCCCGATCTGCTTGAGGCCGTGAGGGTTCTGGCCGCGGTTGGACGACATGGTTGTCTTGCCGTCTCTTCCTCTCTCTGCTCGTTCTCCGTAAGATTACTCCTCTCCCTCACGTTCGGCGTTTGTCTCTGGCTGTGTCCACAGGGGAGGCGTGCGAGGGGTCACTCCTCCATAGGGTGCAGAGACGAGAGTGTGTGGTCAGGCGGAAAACGGTGGGCACAGACACAGGAACACACACAGGCAGAGAGGCCGGGTCCTCTAAGAGAAGCGGGCAACCTCTGTAGACCCTCTCAGGTGGCGCTCACTAGAACAACTCTCCAAGAGACCTGGGTAAAGCACACACACACCATCAAGAGCGCTCAGTAAGGAGATCTGTCTAAATTCCACATTCCACTGTTCAATACCAAGATATATATCAAATATCAAGGAACAGATTGCTTCACAGTTTTTCATTCTTCCTTTTAAATGACCTGATGCATTGCAAGTAGAGAATAAGGAAGGGCAATAGCTAATATACATTTACAGTGACAACCCCCACAGCTGATATTCAACTCAGTGGTAAAACAGTAAAAAGTGCAATACATGTAAAGTATGGTTACAATAAACAAACTAAAGTTCTGGTCTCCAGTACTTCATCTACCAATGCTGAGTAACCCAACCCCTGTGCGCCATTATTGAATTCCTGAATAATTCCGGCTTTTTCTAAGGAAAACAATGTCACAATAGAAAAAAGCAAAAGGGACAGAAACGATTGTGAAACAATAATTGCCTAACTAATTAAGATCACGGCACCATTCAGTGCACCGATGGTGACCAGAGAGCCAGGCATAATGGAGGAACTGTTGCTTTCTCTTCCCAGCTTCAATCGCTTAGGTAGGCTTTCCCAGGACAATCGTTCCTGCTACGGAAGCCCTCCTATTCATTCATTATGTCCTGGGGTTCCCTACACGTAACCATGGCAACAGATTCAGAGCACAGGCATGTAACTTGACATAGGTAGGCCGAGCAGCTGGGAGAGGAGTGGGCTGTTGCTAGGCTGGTGCACATCTTATTTCTGGTCAAATACAAGCCATGGGTCATAACATTTACATGATTGCGAATAGGATTTTGTCTGAAATATGCTCAAAGGCACATTTTTATATGGAAGAATAGCTCAAGCTGGCCCAGGACGGAATCATTTCTATGTTTTAGCAAACCACTGTCTTGAACCAATCAGGAGCTAGCAGATGTTCAAAGTGATAGATTGGGCCTCTAAGATGTCAGTGAAATCACAGAATAAAAGTGATGAGCAAAGAGCAAAGACTGTGCATGTGTGAGAGAGGGGGGTCAGTTTGCTTTGCAACCCTCTGACTATCACCCCTAACATGCCACACACTGTGCCATTTACAAGACTCTCATCACCATCTAAGACATTATGACAAATAGGCTATGGTGAGTTTGTTTTTCGGAACAGTAAACTGCCCTTGATATTCACATATCAGAATAAAGAAAATGGTTTACATCGTCACTCAATCATGCTCCACAACAGGTTCTTCATTTAAACATGCTTCTAATTACATCGTGAAAAGCATAAGGCAGAGGCTGACAAGACAACTCAAGTTCTGAGTGCACACTTCATTCCGACAGTCAGGCTTAAGCACAACATGAACATCACTGGTTTCAGGGCCTCGAAATGAGTTGAAAGCAAAATGAGGTCTGTATACAAATAAAGCAATGTTACCTCATCACAATAGTGCTATTCGCTCTGAGCAATATATACATGTAGGAATGAAAGGCAGATAAACTTTCCTTACAATACGTGGCTACTGGCACTGGAGTGTTCTACGTACGCCACACACTCCGATGTAGAAGCGCATCAACATTACCATCAAGCTGAACATGTAAGTCCACTGACATTAACACACAAGGAGTCGACATTAAATTGATATTGCTATGTGGTAGGACAAGGCGACGGATGATTAGTCAACTCTCGTCAAATATCTGACTACAACTAGTAAATAGTAATTTGGCAGATATGCCAACTGTGCATGGCCTCAGGAGGCGGATTCCCAAACATAGTATCATACTACTATAGGCTACGTTACCCAAATTTGAGTCTGAATTTACTATACCACTATGGCATGGTTTAAAACCAAAAGATAGAGTCCATACAAATGTGTTAAACCTAAAGGTAGCACTGAGGCCCTCTTGACAGCAGTGTGTGAATATACTGTAGGAAGTGATTTGCAAACGAATTTGGCTAGCCGCCTCACTTTCTAGCCAAATGCTACCAAGCTACGTAGTTAAGGCCAGCACGATAACTAGAGAAGTGTCCGAGTAGACCACATCACCACCAGATAGTTAACGACTAGTTGAGCCAATAGTCAGTATAAAATCGTGAAAGTGTGCTGTAAAAATGAGTTACAGTTCAGTGATCGGGGTAGTCTTCGTAGGAGGCTTGGCGTCTGTCTTAGCCTGTCAATGTTAGCTGAGTCAGGCAAGGAGAGATCATCCCTCATTGCTAACCTCCGGTAACGTTACAACCAAGCCATTAATGTTGATAAATAAACATCTTCCAAAAAGACGGACACCTTGTTACATTGGTAACATTAGAACCAACAACGCATATTAAATAAACGCAGGTGTTAATGAGTTGGCACACAGGGTGACAACTAGCCGTGACGGCTAGCAAGCCATCTTCTTTAATGTTAAGCTAGCTAACAAATAACTTGTAATGTTAACGTTACCGATTATCTGCGTGCTAGCTAACAGAGCACACAGCCAAAAGTGGTACTATATTAATGTTTTATGGGGGAGAGGCCCAGCTCTCTTAGACATATTCTATAGATTATAGCCAATATTAAACACTACATGTCCAATTTAAGTGGATACTTTCACCATGATTTTCGTATAAAATGCGTTATCCAGACTAACTCTAGATGCGAACAAACGTAACATGCTATTCGTAAAACAGGAACGTTAGCTAGCTTGCTAACAATACTAGCATCATTCCGTTAGCAAGTTGACTGTGAGAAGCTTGGTTATTGCTAGTGGTCTGAGCTAATTTTTGGAGATGTCTGATCTGTATAGCTCCGTTAGCGGTCTTACCATTGTCCAGCAATGTTCGTCTCAAACTCCAGATCATACATATGTTAAACAAACTTCAAAAAATGACCATATAATTAATCCTGAATATACATCTGAAGCTCCTTTTTCACGAGACGAACCGTCACCATGTACGGAATAACCCCAACAAAGCAGTTACGTTAGCTAGATAGCTAACAACACTGCTGCAGTAAATGGAAAAATAACATTCGTCTCCGCCAGGTTGTGCTCCAACAAAAAAATCTCCCCTTACACACATCAATACACTAATATGGTTCCGCTTGGTTTCAAAGGCGTCTGTAGACGAGCTTATTTACTGTAGCCAGAGGCGGACAGAGTACACAGCTTCATTACTTGAGTAAAAGTACAGAGACCCTTTGCTAAACAACAGTCAGATGTCTACTTAAGTAAAAGTACTGAAGTACTTGTTTTTAAATGTACTTGAGTATCAAGAGTACAAGAGTAGCCTACATTTTCTAAATATTGCATTACTACCGCCACGCTTACATTTATGTACAGAAACGTCCTACATGGAGTTAAGAAAAATGTTAATGTTAATACCTTGGAGAATGTAAAATGAATTGGAAGTAAAATCAAGTCATTTTTCTCTTTTTACCATGTTGCCAGGGATGGGCAGTATTTCTAATACATGTATTTAAAATACGTATTTCAAATACAAAATACTATTTTGTAATTGAAACCCTTGAAGCGAAAACTATCATTAACTTGTTCAGAAAATTGAAATAGTCTGGCGAGGTGAGGCCACATAGCACATTCCCGGGATGGACCTGCTGCGTCTTCATCCATTGTTTCGTCCATGGTTTCGTCTCTTATCTACATCTGACCATGGAGATGACTTTGGCGGAAAGCTGAAGGTGATTGCTGATAGGCTGTCCCAATCAGTGGCGCCTGCACAATCCAATCACGTTTGAGAGGGAAACAACAGGGTTTCCGAAATGTGTCTTTTTTCCTTTTTTTTTTAGAAGAAGTAACGGGTACTCACGGTTATGGATAGAAATGTTGTGGAGTAAAAAGTACATGTACAGAAGTATTTGCCTCTCAAATGTACTTGAGTAAAGTCATGAGTACTCCCCAAAAATGATACTCGAGTAAAGTACAGATCCCTCAAAATTGTACTCAAGTGTACTCAAGTAAATGTACTCCGTTACTGTCCGGCTCTGACTGTAGCCTAGTTCTATGCTTTAAAATGCGGTTATCAGACAATCAGGCGACCTCACAATAGCTGGCTGGTAAATGAGACATACTTTATGACATTGTAGGCTAATCTACCCACGTTAGTTTGACGTTATTGGGTTAGCCTCAAATCGAACCAATTGTGCACAAGCAAACAAAATTCTCTTTCTTTCTTTCTTTTTTTCTTTCTGCTTGTCTGTCTGCGGAAATCATAGAGGCATGTATGTGTCAATGACCAGAAATACAGTTTCTTATCAAAACAGAAAGAGTTCTGATATTTATTGATGTGTGTTATGGTTTCATTATAGTGGCTTATTCACATTCACACAATAAAAGAAAGGAACAAACAAACAAACAGCATCAGTAATACTCTCACTGGATCTCAATCCATCTTCTATTATCAGTGACAGCCATATCCCATTTCAATGAGCTTTTAAAAAAAATTGTGATTTCAAAATAATACTGACAAGTTTACAATTTTTGTAGGCTATGCTCTGAATACATGTGGGGATTTTTTTTATAATTTGTTTGCTATTCGTTGTTGGTGTTACTTGCCAAAATAAAATAAAAAAACACTACTAAATCGGAGCAGGCAAATGCAGCAGCCATAGAGCATCAAAGAGAAATATTATATTAAAGATAAAGACAATGTTCCAAAAATAATTGGTCACGACAATAGCACAAAAATCGAAGGCATTGTGTAAATTAACTGCATGAGCCTTTTTTTAGCAAATTAAGATGACCTTCAACTATACTGTAGCAGTACATTCAACTGAAACACAATAAAAGTATAGCTGATAACTCTCTCCCTTTAAATTGGTTAAGACGGAAACCTGGATAACTCAAACAACTTATTCTGAATTTCAACCACAGAATTTGTTACAAAACATGTCAATGTTTTTGTCATTATTATGCTAAATCCCAGAGGCACTTTAAAAGGATTTAGTCAGATTGTTTTGTCAGTTCCTGGTCAGGTTACGCAACTAAAGCAAGTGTTGGATGTTGGTGTCTAATAATGCATGACAGTGATTTGTTTTGTCAGACAATTCAATGAGAGTTTTAATGAAATAAATTAAATTTATACTGTCTGAGTCTGACAAGCAAAATGTTGAATATGACCAATGTAGTTCTGTTGTGTATTATGTGCTTTTGAATTACAACCACTGCAGTCCATATATGTTGTTGTTGACAGCTATTGTTTTAAGAGCTTTAGAACTGAAGTGAATAATGTGTTATCCCCAACTAAGAGTGGAACCAATAAAGGAATCCTTTATTGCAGTTTCCCTGAACGTTAGCCAATATTTTACATAACTGCATCAAAAACCTCATTGCTAAGTCTCTACTACTGTACATTATAACTCGAGTGACTCCTTTGGACTTGATTGTATAGATTATGTTACGTTTAGAATATGTATGTCAAGAGCAAACTTTTCATGTATTTTTCATTGTCAAACTGGACATTTCAAGTAAAGATGTGCTGTAAACCTTTCTCTTTCAAAGAGCATAAATTGTGTAAGTCTCAAATGAATTCAGTTATGTTAAATTGTTGTAATGTTGAAATCCTTTTTTGAAAATTGCTGACCAGTAAATGGCACCCTTTTGAGCACATCATTGTATCAAAAAGGGCAGTGGAGCTGGAATGCTAATTTGTGTCTTCAGTATAATGTGATTGTGCTCAGTCATACGCAAATGAGTTTGTTCAATCAAGTTGAAGCACATGGTCTATAGATTTGGCGGGTGGTATATAGATTCAAAGAAGACATAGCTATATTATTATTATTATTATTATTGTTATTATGTATTGGTTTAATAACAAATGCTGTGTGGAATGTTTAAAGTATGGTATTAAATTGAAATGACACTGCTCCAGTTCACATAGGCACCAACATCTAACACTACGTCTTACGTACCTGAAGAGCGGTTATAGTTTTGTTGAAAAGGTATTTTTTAATGAAATTGTCACTTGAATGTTGTCTATGTAGTCATGGTGATATCAGTACAATCCCCAGTACAACTGTTCAAAACATGTACAACAATCATGGACTAGAGAACACTGAATTTTGGTAACTTGAAAAGAGAGTATCTTAAAATGTATGATATAAAAATGAAATACTATTGTCTTTTTTAAAATGACATTCGATCTTCCTGGAGATATTAGCTACAGGGCCCATTATAAATACAATCAAATGTCATTGTCTGAAACATAAATAAACATAATTTGTTTGCATTATGCTAATTCTCACATAGGCAATGTGGTGCATTTATGTCTGTAAAGCAATTGCAATGCTCTATCAAAAGTGTCTTGTTGATCTTAAACACAGATAGTTCCACAATCAAATATGAGATAAATGCACAATGTATTTGGATGTAAGTCTGTGGTTTTAGGAAAAACAAAAACAAAATAAACATATGCCCTCCTGGGTGCATGTAATGGTTTAGTGGAGTAGGCTGAACCCCTTGTACTTGCACACAACATAATTACATTATAGACATGCCAGCCTGTACCCAGACCAAGTCCCCAAGCCGACTGCACAGCTCCTCTGATCATTCATTGAGTAGACTTTATTATTAGGCCTGCCCTAGTGGGCAGTCCAGCTCTGCTCAGAAACTCCAGAAACCTCTGCCTAGATGAACCATTCTTTCTTGCTCTCCTCAATAGTCTCTGTGAAGGCGGGGTCGTTGACTATGATGGCTGCGTCGGCACAGTCCGCCGATTCGGCTCCTTTGGCCTCGTTGGTATGGTAGGAGCCCTTGTGGCGGAACATGTGGCGGACCAGGAACACCAGGGTGCATAAGATGGTGAAGATCACCACGGCGATGATACCTGCATGTCAAATAGGCACAGTTACATTACAAGCGAACAGAAAGCAGTGATGGCTAATGGCTATTGCTGCAGGATTGGTGTTGCAGCAGGATTCTTACCCCCAATGATCGCAGAGTCACGATTCAGCCCATCTCGGCCCACCCTCTCTTCATTGAAAGGGAACTGGGCACCAGCTGAAATGAAACAATTTTGTTTTGTGGTCATGTTTTGAGGAATATGACAGAGCAGATTAACCTAAAAATCTTCTATCATATATAAAAAAATCTTCTATCATATATAACAACCACCACTACTAAAAAACATCAGTCTCCCAAATGCAATACAAATTTAATATACTGTAAGTATTGATTCATAGACTGAGCCTGACATATCATGTAAAAGAAACTGTTCCTATGAAATGACTATGCATGCCTATGCTTTTTACTTGGGTTTTGAGATAGTTAGATAGACAGTTTAGCCGTGTCATGGTGGGTGTACTGCATATAAATAGCTGCAGTGGTTGTGTGTGTATCCCTGAACACAGGGGGTCACTGTAGAGCTCAGAGGGTGGAGGAAGGGGAGAGAGGAGGCTTGAGTGAACCCGTCTGTTCTCTTCAGCTGCCAGCTCTGTGGGCTCGCTACTGTACATGCGACAAGATGATGGGAGAACCATATGAACCTTGCAATAAGGGCACACACACACACACACACACAGGCACACACACACTCATTTTCTCTCCTCCCTCCCTCCCTCTTTCTCTCCTCCCTCCCTCCCTCTCTCTCTCTCTTTCTCTCTCTCACACACACACACACAGGCCCTCCTACACACACACAATAACACACAAACACTCTTATTGTCTCTGTCCCACACTCTCTCTCTTATAAACACACACACACACACACACACACACACACACACACACACAAAGCCCAGGACATGATGCCTTTGCCAGGCCCTGAACTAATCCACTCCGCAGGCCAGTGACAGTGATCACAGATGTCTTTCACTGAGAGCAACCGTCACCAAATCTGCCCCTTTTGGAAAGCAGCACAAGGAAGAAGGATCCTCATTCTAAAAGTGCTTACGTCCTCTCCAAGAACCGAGCTAGATTTCTGCCCAATCTCACTGTTTTCTGGCACACGGGAGCCGTAAACATATGTAGACCCTTTGTAAAGCTCTGCTCGTTCTCAGTGAGGTCCTTGCAGGCATTACAAGCCCCAAATGAATCGGTTTCAGGAACTTAGCAAGGACAGAGATGTACACAATTTACCTTGTGGCTGAAGCCAGAATGAAGGCTATAGATTATGGTGTCCTTCCTCTGTGGTCTGTGTGGGTGTACCTTGTAAATAGGGCTTGGATCAATACCCTGACCTTTTCAGTGCCCACACAGCAATCAAACCCTCCAGGGTGGACAGCTGTTTCTGGCAAATATTTGTGAATGGGTTTCAAACAGTTTTTTGGCTTAAGAAAAAAGAATTTGCAGAGGCACTCTGAGTCTACGAAGCCCTGACGAAGCCCCTGCCCTGACGAAGGCCAATATGGCCGTAACGCGTAGGCCCATGTGCTTTTAACCAGTTCTTGCCATGATAAGGCTTTTTATACTTTTTCAACCTGCAAATAATTTTTTCTTTGGATTCTCACTTCACCCGTCGCAGAAGACCACCTGAGGAAGGAATTATCTGAAGTCTCCTGAGCACTCTAAGCGCCTTTGTGTCTTCTCAGTTTTTTGGCTTATTTTGAGTTTGCTGCAAGCATCTTGTCTGTGAACACACACTTTTTGGAATGTTTACAGAAAAACATTCAAATTTGAAACTTCAATTTAATAATGCATTTGTCAAATTTGAATGCACATCTTCAGCTGACTTGAAGTGAATAATGGTGACATTTCCCAAATTAGGTGAAATTTACCTCCACTTCACAGAGAGAGAGAGAGAGAGAGAGAGAGAGAGAGAGAGAGAGAGAGAGAGAGAGAGAGAGAGAGAGAGAGAGAGAGAGTGGCGGTAGCATCTGTGACCTCAGTTCAGGGAGCCTGTGAATAAGCTATAGATCAGTCCTCTGATATTGACAATAAAAATAGGCAGGACTCTCAGTTTGAACAAAAGAAGACAGCTGCAGAGTTTCACTGCATTGATGCACAAGCATTGACCACTGACCATTGACCACTACTTGACAAGGAATCTGTGAAACATTCATTACATCGCATCTCATTACATTGCTACCATTATGATCAACACCATCATCACCATAATTATCTTCATAATAATCATCATCATTATCATCATCACCACCCAGCTCAGTGAGTTACTGACCTGATTCTGGGTGCCAGGGGTCGAAGGCAGCAGACATGGGTGAAATAGTGAGAGGAGACGCCCCACAGTTAGACTCCACGAGGACCCCCTGCACTGAGGCGGTCGAGGAGATGCCTGATCGCAGTGCTGCCTTCAGAGGGGCGATGCGGTTGAACTGCACTCGGGAGAGACAGCCCATGAAGCCCGGGGTGTTGTACTTCTCGATGATCACAGGGTCGATCTGACCCGTCTCTGTGAAACACATAGGAAGGAGGGTTTTGGGAACAAATATGAACTAATCAACAACCAATCCTGCAGCTTCTGTCTTTTCTCCAGGGGGAGAGATCTTGTTGTTGGACTACAGAGTTTTGGGATGGATGCTCCATGGGAACTATGGAAATATTGAAAGAGCATTCGCAAATGCGTTCATAAAAAGTGATGGTGGTAGTGGAAAAAGGTTACTATGTAATTTTCCATATCCTAAAGGAGAAAAATGTTCAGAATGACAGTTATCTAAAATAATCACATACAAGTTTTTAAAAGTTGCAGAATTTCAGATTGAGGAGCTATCACATACACGTCTGTCATGGACCATTTGGCACATAAAACTGGGATTAATAGTTAAACCTTTGAGTTTCTCTGAGAGCAAAACAAATGCACACTAAGTGAGCAAATATCCACAGCTGGAGCTAGATTAAACGTTTTCCATGCAGCAGTGAAGAGACAAAACAATCACAACATCTGTCATTAAATCTGACAAAAGCACTTCATCAGTTTACAGTAATAGTAGATGCCTATGTTCATGTGCATGAATACAAAGCCTAGCCTTCAAAGTCTGCATAGCCTACTACACACTGTAGGCATTCACTGGCAACAAGTTAATGCATTGTTGCACAAATGCTTTGTTCTGAAAAAGACAATTTCCCTCTGGCTGCATTCTCCTTGTCCTATCTTCCTTGTCCTCACCTCACTAGTGCCACCTCATTATCGCGATAACACCCATGACACACTCTAATAGCCTTGATCTGGTGCCCACACAGACTTCAAGACATACAACACCTACACAAGAAACAAAGTACAAATTGCATACAGATAGGATGCAGGATACAAATAGGACTAATGCAGCAGTGCATACATAACATACTGTACGTCAATGAAAGTCTAATTTATCTGAAACACATCAGTAATACATGCTAACTGAATGCTAGTCCTAGCCTTGTAACAGACAGTGGAACTGCACAGCGATACCTGCAGGTTGGAGAAGCTGAAGAAAACTGAAGGTTCTCTCTCTCGTACGCAGCAGAGTAGCTCTTCTGCACAGTTTGTGGCACTTTGTGCCTTGCACCGATCTTGCCTGTCTCACTGCCTGTCTGTTGTGTGTGTGTGTGTGTGTGTGTGTGTGTGTGCGTGTGTGTGTGTGTGCCTGCAGAAATGTCTATATGGCTCTCCCTGCCTGCTGCTCCCTCACTTCCAGCACCCTTTGAGATGCCAGCCTTATTTGTGTACCCACGTTCAGCCTGTCCCTGTCTCTAGCTGTGCCTGCCAGCCTGTCTGTGTATCTGTGTGTGCGGGATGCTCAGTTATGTTTCAGCTCTTTATGCTGCTGTGGGCGTATCGGCATGCCGCTCCTGGCAGCTCTGCTGCAGTTGGAGGAAAACCTGGACACTGGAGCTGGATCAGGAGCCTGGCCACTTCATAAGATGATGTCAGGGTTTTTAGTCAGCTAGTGGATAATAATCTTCAAGGGAATACAACACTGGGGAGATCTGGACAGCTGGACTGTAACGGACCAGGGATTTATTACAGCAGAAACAGCTGAAGCAACCATTATAAAGACTGAAAAAGATGGTTTTTCATGACTTTTTAGAGGCACTGTGCACTGTGATTTCATTCACTGACTGACTTTTTTGAGACTATTCACAATTTTAAATCAAGTTTGGCCAACTAAGCAACAGTATCACTGATTTGGCACCTAGTCAAATATAGGAATATCTGTATACAGGTGGGGAATCATCCTCAAAAGCTTTACACAGTGACACTGTAAAAAATATTGTACAATAACATGCAGCTTACCGAAAACCTTTCCAAGGAATATTGTCTTGACAAGATTGAACTCTGTGTCTGAGGCTTCTGGTAAGATGTAACTCACTGATGGATAGTGATCCAGCTGTAAGAGAGGTGAAACATACACTAAGTCACCATTTCATCCTTTGATGGTTACAGTGCACCTAGCTATAGGTACCGTACTTCCTTCTGCCATACATGATAGAACCACCTAGTGTTTCTAGTTGTTTACCACCATCTAGTGGTGTCCTAAAGAGAGACAACTTTATCTTCACATTACACACACTGCCCCATTTCTTTAAATCATAAATCACCAGTGGCATGAAACAGCTTTTTCATCCCTTCCTGTATTTTTCTGATGTAACTAACTAAGGATGATAAGCAGAGCCTATGCAGCAACAACTGTATTGCTCGCAACTAAACTATTTAATCAGTGCAACTGTGAAAAACAAAGAATATAAAACAATTTAAAAGACTCATGAGAACACAATGGCAATATAAATATACTGTATATCTAATTGTGAGCTAGTAGTCCCTACCTGTAGGTGGATGACCCTGTCCTGTCTGGAGATGTTGACGCTGTGGGGCTGCCCGTTGGCCATGTTCCGCTGGTCCAGACTGATGGTGAAAGGCTCCCTAAGTCCCCCAAGGTTATAACGGATCTGAAGGGTACCTAGATCAAAACATGTCTCCGTTAAACACCACATGAACACCTTTACCACAATTATCTGAAAGAATAGCAGTCAGAATGGAATTCAGAATAACAAACAAATCAGTGATCTGTGAACAGGGTAAACCGTAAACCAGGGTCTCACCGTTGTGGCGCAGCACCACGGCCAGGTAGTCCTGTGTCCTGGAGCTGACGTAGATGAGCACGCTGGGGGAGTTGGAGGTGCTGAAGCTGAAGGTGAGCTCCTCCTGGGTCAGGTTGGCCTCGGCGGTCAGCGGAGACAGGGATCCCCTGCCTTCCCTCAGAGAAGAGGCCCCAGAGTCGGACATCAGGTCGTAACGGACCACAGTACCTGTTTCGAAGTAGCCACCAACATCTAGCAGAGGGAAAGGATGTCGAGAACAGACTTGGTCAGAGTTTAGGCAGCTAAGGTAGCTAAGCTAAGGACGCAATCACAGGCTGTCCTTAAAATGTCACACAAACAAATATAGCTCATATGGCCTTTTTAATGGTACTATTATTTTTAGGAACTGACATCAGTTATTAAGAGCTCTAATGAGAGTGAGCTAATAGGATATGTGGCGTCTATCTGCATCATAATTTGACTACTCAACATCAAGTCTGTTACAGCAGCATGGTTAGATGATCACCATTCCATTGTCTATGGCACTGAAACAACACATTAAGTCCAAGTTGACTATGCTACCTTCAGTGCAGAAAGGGCCATCAAATGCGGTGAGGGAGCAGTCACAGGAGTAGCCGTTGTACTTCTCCAGGCACTTTCCCCCATTCTGGCAGTGCATGCCGTAACTGCTGCAGTGTCCCGAACAGCCAGGCTTCACCCCCGGCGTGACCTCAGCCCTCCCCTCAAGGTCAAGGGTCACACCATTCATCTTCAGGGATCGAATGCATCCTAGGAAACCTCTTTGACCCCCTGATGCACCTGCGATGTTACAGCAGCAGCAGCAGTAATGTTAAACAAGAGGGTCCAATAATGAGAGCGCATCCACTATTTTCATGTCAGTGGACTAACTCAGAATACTGATCAAAATAAGTAGAGTATTGGTTGGTGAATAAGGCCTGTAGTGGATAATATCTATTGGAAAGAGGAGTCATGAGTCCAGGTTTTTGGGATAACCACATTGGTTGACAGTAAGAGCACATACGGTATACAGTATAAGCACAGTAAGACCATCCATCTCACGTACCCACGAAGAGCTGGCTGAAGAGCTGGAGGCGGGTGTGTCCCTGGGGTGGAGCCAGGCGCACCTCCCTGTGCCGTCCGTCCAGCTGTAGCACCGCCTCCTTGACGTTGCGCTCGGCCTCCACCCTGTGCCACTGGTCGTCGTTGAGTGGCCCGGCCGAGTTCACGGTCAGCTCCACCGGCCCGTTGCCCACGTCGAAGGAGAACGAGACAGTCGTGGGTGCTGAAGGCGAGAGAGGGGATGAGAGGGAGATGCACAGGCGGGAACGTGTATCTGCTGCACAGTTATGACCTCACCTACCCTAGTCTTAGGCTACGTTTATATGGTGACGTTGAAAAGAGAAGACGCAGAAGTGGCGTCTCGTCTTCATTTTTTTATTCGCGTTTAGACGAGCATTCTCAGGGGGAAATCTTTGTTTATATGAAGACGCAAGAGTATGTGATATTCGATTGGATATGCATTCCAGACCGCTGGGTGGTGGTGTGATAGAACCCCGCACGTCCAGCGCAGATATTCTAATTTGACAGTTTAGCCAGAGAGGTAATCAAGGATCTTTGGTTTAGCCGTTTTTAGACAGAGACGCAACCCGGTCAGTCTTCAAAACTCTACACTCTGGAAGGAGTCTTCAGATTTTTGCGTCTTCAAGCCCTGATGGCGGGGTCGCCGTGTAAACGAAAGGCACTTATGATAAAATATTTTGTCGTCTTCCTTCGCAATCGTTCTCGTATAAACGGCCCCTTACTTGTCTTGCAGTCTTACCATCTTTTGACTTGGTGTCACTGAGTCACCCAGTTCACAAATCTCAGTGAAAGACCATTCAAGTCAGTTCAAGGAGTGGAAAGCTAAGATCCACTCCTAACATCTGCACACTAGTGTGCTTTTCCTCAGTACCTTCAAAAGGCAATTGGATAGGTATAGAAATGTCTCATGTTTTAATGGGGAGCATACCTATGTTCCCCGGGTCCTATGTTCCCCGCTTTGTATGGGACCGGGGAACATAGGACCCTAACCCTAAACCTAACCCCGAGTGGGGAACATACAGTAGCACCCGGGGAACAAAGGGATGACCCCTTTTAATGCTACAATGGCTTTTCTAAGCCACACAGTACCATGTCATTCTCCAGATGGATATATTAATAGACCTTATGCACATAAAGCTCTTAAATCAGCTCATTTATTTCTGGTGAAGTGTTAGCATTCTTGTAACAGTATCTTCTGTTATATTCTGCATATGTTTACTCCGACACTGAATATCTTGTGTGCCCAATAATAACAATTTTAACACACATAAATCCTTCTACATTGTAACATGCTGATTCACTAGGTGCAACACTCAACCGGGTCCGTGTAGACCTAATTACATTAACAATAGTGACGGCTACTGTACCTGGCTCCGAACACACCTGGCTCCCCCTGAAACAAATGAGCTGCCTAAAGAGAGCCTTCCCTGCATAAAGTCCATTCCTCTCTAGATATAGCATATGCTAATACATGGTAATGTATGGACATGGTGCAGATGTAAAATGGCTGGCTGGGTGGGCCAGATCTGGTACTTATCTGGCCCATAATGCATTCCAACTGTAATGTGGTAGTCCAATCCCCTGCTAATTTTGAAATTCAAGATTGAATTGATCTCAGTATGATTGATTTGCAAACCTCTTGTGAGCAATGGCATATTTACTTCCATTGAATCCCCAGTAAAAGAATGACCTCATTATTTTTCAACAGTCAGTTAAAACCCCTGCTCAGTAATAACAATTCATATCTAGCATTCATGTGACTGCTTGTCAAATAAGCAGGCGAGATTATTTAAAAGCATTAAAAGCATTTACATTTGAGCTCCAGGCGGATGAAGTCAGTGTTGCCCAGGTTCTCCAGAAAGACGCCGTAAGTGGACGAGGTCTTAAAATAGAAGGAGATGTCTGCACTGGTCTCCCCTGAGAAGGTGGGGAAGTGCAGGTAGGACGCCGGTGTGTTGAAGGAGGCAGCGTTCCAGTAGTTACCTGACAGGGTGATTAAAACTCACTCATTAACTCACTGGTTTTTGTACCACATTTGTTTGTCAGTTGATTTCTTTTCATGATAGTTAAGTTGTTTTGTTTCATCAGGTGAAATGGAAAGTATGTTTTGGAATCAATTGTGTGCAGTGAAATAGCTTCTGACACTCATAGAATCTGTTTAAATACAGACTTTAAAACTCTGTGTGAATCTCTAGAATGTGTTTCATACATTCCATGCTATGAATATTACCACTTCATATCGTCTAGTTGCAGTATACACTACTTCTAAAGTATTCACTGCTACTAAAAACATTAGTACTGAGTATACTGGTAAAAGATACAAGGTTCAAGATCTATTATTATAATTTATTGATATAATATGATTAGTTTACTTACGATCTCCCTGACAACGTAAAGGCCCCACAGTGAGCCGGGCCTCAGAGCCGGACCGGCGCACATCCCCGACCACCACCTGACGGACGGGCAAGTGATCCTTATACATGAGAATTCCAGAATCTTCTCTCCTGATGAACACACAAAATTCATACTTTCGAATAGATATCCTATTGTTTTTGTTACATCTCATCTGTGTTTATTACAAATCAGGATGTCGGGATGGGGTTTAGCGTAAAATAAATGAATTTGGTGAAACTACACTAAACTACAACTAAAACATAATTTTCCTTGAGTCTATTTGCAAGCATGCCCTTGTCCTGATTGACTGGTTGATGGGCTGTACAGGGACCTTTACAATGATTTCCCACAGGACATATGCTATATTACACTATATGAGCTTGCATGAAGATTTCTGACCCCACTATCAGTTATTTTTCAAGTGATCCTAACACAGTAAACATTTTCATCAATACAACATACTGATCGCACTGGGGTACCCAATTTGAGAACTGATGAAAAGGGTCATGTTCCTTGCCTAAACAACAAAGCTACATGGTGTAATGTAGGCGTTCCAGACATGCACCGGTATTTTTTGTTTTCTTTCAAATAAGCAAGGGTTACACCTTTGCTCAAGAAAGCTCATTTCAGCTGATGTGAAGAATAATAGTCCTGTCTCCCTTCTTCCATTCTTGTCAACTGTTCTTGAGATGTTGTTCAAGCAGTAGTTTGCAATTTCCTTTCACGGAACAACTAACTAGACTTACATGTAAGCAGTCTAGTTTCAAGAGTAGCCATTTTACTGTAACTGTACAGTATTTAGTCTATTTCTATTGTTATTGTTACTATTACTATAGTATATTACTACTATTATTACATTACTATTAAGTATATTACTACTATTATTACATTACTATTAAGTATATTACTACTATTATTACATTACTATTAAGTATATTACTACTATTATTATGATACTACAATGCCATCTATTAACAGGAAGGTTGAGAGTTTACCACTGCCTCTGGTCTGCATCACAGTTGCAGTAGTGGCTGGGCTCAGTGCAGTTGCGTTCGATCCCACAGGCACATTTCTGGACACCCGGCCCTGAGCCCCCCCAGTAGGTGTGCTTTTCATTGCCTCTGCCCAGCCACCAGGTGAATGGAGGCCCCTCTGCTAGTCAAACACATAAAGCATCACACATTAGCACACATATTCATTTACAATACAGCTATACATTTACAATACATTTATGTTACATTTAAATCATATTTACCGGTATATTTATACAATTCAGATATACAGTATATTTTGCATCAGTAGTGTATAAAAGCTTTACTGTTAGAATACAGACAATCTTTAGAATGAGAACTACTTCACAGACAACTAAGACATTAAATCCAAGAATTCAGTAGTTCATGAATTAAAGGTGCTCTAAGCGATGCTAGGCGACGCCACTTCTGTTGACTTTCAAACAAAACAGAGAGCTAGCTTGCTACTTCCTCCCCCTCCCTCCCGTGCTGCTCCCGCGCAATTGAAACTCTCCTAAACACGCATCTCGTCTGTGATTTGCTGGAACAGTTTGTTATGTTTTTATGGGCTAGGTTTGCCCAGGTTGTTTTTTTTTTGCCGTTTTCGGAGCCTGGGATGTCCACAGAGATTGTGTTTTCTTTCACAGTGTATTCAGGACACAGACAGCAGCGGTTAGTTAGGTGATGTTTGCAGTAAGTGACAAAATGTTTTAGCTTAAAAAATGTGTGGCATTGCTTAGAGCACCTTCAAATTCAAGGTAAAGGCTTGAATATGCAAACACTTCTCAACATTTTTCAATAGTGCTGTATCACAGTTATATAAGTGGTCTCTTGCTGGTCCTAACACAAAATAGATTTCAAGCACTTTCAATGGCCCTAATCTATTTGTCTATATTCAAAACCTCTCAGAGGCCTTGATGTATTTTTCTGAAATTCACAGACTTTCAAGGATTTTAAAGAGCCCCTGACTTTTAAATCCAAACTTTAGATGCGCTAATCCAAAGAAAAAACATGGTGAATCAGTGACTAAGCATACAGCACCCAACTGTCAGCTTCCTCGCTACCTTTGTAGAGTCAGTAGCAGTCTAGACCAGATTAGTGTAATGGATGCCTTGGCGGCCACTGGGACAGTCTAAAGTCAAACTCATTGCCTCTGACTGACAGACAGCATCTGTTTTAATGGGCTTGCTTGCACTGGCTGTCAAGTCATCAGCCTAATTGAAAAACACTGGCGGTGTTACGGCTGGACCTGTTGTGGGTTTGACTGTTAAGATGGTCTGTGGGCCTGGAGGCTAGACAGCACTCTTTCTTTCTCCTTTCCTTCCTTCTTTCTTTCCTTCCTTCCTCTCTCTCTCTCTCTCTCTCTCTCTCTCTCTCTAAGAGTAAACAAACAGAGGCAGAGGCTGGAGTGGAGGCTGTGCTGATAAACATGATGGTATACCTGCTTGCCTCTGGCTACCTCTTTCTACACACACAAGGACATGGTGTGAGGATGGACTGCCCTGATAATGCCAGCTGTCAGCAGCTTTAACAGTCTCTGAGGAGTGTACGCCCTAAGTACATATATATATATTGGCTGGCAAAGTAGAAATCTAGGTCCGTGTTACTTTACTTTTTACTTTAAACACACACATGCACAAGCATACACACACACACACACAAACACACACATACACAAATACTTACAGAGAGAGAGAGAGAGAGAGAGAGAGAGAGAGAGAAAAGAGAGAGAGAGAGAGAGAGAGTAATGTACCTGGTGTGTTGAGTAGACGTGACATGCGGCAGGCATAGGCCAAGTATTGCTCACAGTGTTCTGCACTGCTGGTGATAGCATTAATCTGCATGGAGGAAACAAAGCAGTTTAACACGATTATATTCCAGGAACTTTTTCTAACCTTGCTGGCAATCTTCAAGATTACACAGCAACAGTGTCTGTGTATTGCAGCAGTGTTATTTTGCATACCCAGTCAAACTCATGTCTATTATGGAATGTCAAACTCAAAACTTTTATGGAAATTCAGGAATTTGATGTGTTGAAAAATGTTTTTGTATTTTCTTGTCTTAATTAAACTTAATTAAAAGTCCTATCAATTTTATAATGAATGTCTGACTCTAAATGTCAGCCCTAGAGATATGAACATTTTGCCTTTAGGGGGGCATCCTGTTTTGTTCTGATAATCCGTTCATTGTGGAAAGGCTGCTCAAAGGAGTTCAAGTCCTGAGGATTTGATAATAAATGCAAATATTCAAGAGCAATATAACTTTTTTCCGATTGAGACTGACGTTGAGAGTTTGTTTTGCAAATATGGTAGCCAACAAACTTTCAAGGTCTTTGCTGAGGAGTGTTCAAGACAGATTTATTTAATTTCTATGCTAATTCTCATGCTTTGGATTGCAAAACTAGTCCATCATGACTTAGCAAGAGCCCACCTGTTCAGTTGACATGCTGTAGTTGAGATCCAGCACAGTGGCTGCCTCCAACTCTGCACTCACAGGACTCTGGGCAGGCAGGTCATTGGCCACCGTTGTCCACACTTTATCCTCTAAGAAACACACACACAAACACCTCGGGGTTACGGTCTGAATGAGAATGCTAGTTTATAGCAAAACACAGCAATGGACCATTCTCTAAATAGATCAGCTCAGGTACAATTGAGAATGCTTAAACATCCTGATACAGTCTTGATCTTATCCACAGTCAAAAAAAGAATACACGCTTAAAGGTGCTATGTGGATGGTTGCTTAAAATATTGAAAAATGGCCGAGAAATATTACCCTTCTGTAATGTATATATATCCAACAAACCAACTAGCTTCAGGACAGCTCTCTTAAAATACCAGTATCAATCATGAGCTGCCTGCCACTGTGCTGTAATGCTGTTGAGAGTGTCACTAACCCGTCATGATACAGTTGACTTTAAACGGCTCTAGAGGCCCGCTGCCATCCGGGTCGATCCAGTATGTGTCGGACGTCCTCCCCAGGTGCTTGTATTCCTCACAAGACTGCTCGTACACAGCTACGGAAGGAAACATCAGGAAATACTAATGATTTACAGTAGGCAAGGCAAGGCCAAAGTGATCAGCCGACTTACAGGTCTTACTATTTCCCAAGAAATGCATACTGTAGCATAGCTTAGGCCTACATGTGACATAACAAAGCTATTCTGTTTTTTGGGTGTTTTCTGTATTTGTATTTAATAAAACAATACTTACTGTTTTGAAATTACAGAATACATTTTTATGAGGACCAAATATTTTTGAAATAGGTTTAGGCCTATCTGTTTTGTGGCCCATTGTTGTTTACACTGTAGCTAGTATCTGGGCATTAATCACTTAAATACTACTACTTTTTTAAGTATATAAGTATAAGTATATATACTCTTTTGATCCCGTGAGGGAAATTTGGTCTCTGCATTTATCCCAATCCGTGAATTAGTGAAACACACTCAGCACACAGTGAAGTGAAGCACACACTAATCCGCAGTGAGCTGCCTGCAACAGCGGTGCTCAGGGGGTTGGTGAGGGGTTAGGTGCCTTGCTCAAGGGCACTTCAGTTATTTTTATAACTTCCTGATCCTGTAAAAACTATGCACACTAACATTAGTGCATTACAGATCTGTTTAGTCATGTTTTGCATGTTATAGTTTTCATGATCAATTCCCTCCTGCAGTCGACTCCTCCTGGCTGCTTAGTCAGAGAGGATGTCCTCAGAGGAAGGGCATATCACCTCAGACAGTGGAGGGAGCTGGAGGATGAATGCGTTGCTGTGGCAATGTAAACTTATTTCTGTAATCTGCTAGTGCTCCGATAAAGGAAAACTTCCTAAAGACGTGAGTTTTAATGTAGGAGAGCGGCTGCTGGTTGCTTTTACAGTGGTGACTGTAAAACCTCATCCAGCTGAATGTCTTCATTTTCTCTTGTCTGAGAAATAGGTAGACTACAGATATAAATGGTAAATGGACTACAATGTAAATAAAGTATACCATCCTCTTGTATTCTAATGTTAATTAGCTGTAGGTACTCATGCATTGGATAAGACTGGAGACTCACAGGTGTGGCAGGTGGCCCCGGTGTAGCCCGTCCCCTCACAGGCACAGCTGAAGGAGTTCCACGTCTGAGAGCAGCGGCCACCATGCTCACAGTGATTGGGCACACACCTGTGGAGGGAGAGAGAGAGAGAGAGAGAGAGTCTAAGTCAAGACTCAACATAGTATGAATTATTTACACAGTGTGTGTGTGAGCCCATGTGTGTCTGCATGTTTGTGTGTGTGTGTGTGTGTGTGTGTGTGTGTGTGTGTGTGTGTGTGTGTGTGTGTGTGTGTGTGTGTGTGTGTGTGTGAGTATGTGTGTAAATAATTGTGTGTGTCTGTATACTGTGATGGAGCTGCTGAAAGCATTTAACCAAGGGCCTTGAGGAGCAGTGTGTGGTTGAACACAGTGAGTGTTTTCTCTCGTCAGCATGGGACGACAGGCTTCAGAGTCACATACAGCATGACAGATGATCCATTCATTATTACTTCACACAGATCACTGTGTTCACAGAGTGGAAACAGGTATGCAATCACAATTCCCTACATGTGGTCATACGTGACCTTTGACACAGCAGGAACACAGTGGTGGTGCATGATGGAGTTTGAGTTTCTTAATTCTTTTTTATTGTTGTCAGAGACACATCAGGGGCCTGTGGGATCCTGACAGGCGAAGCCGCCTCCTGGATCAAACAGGGGTACGTGAGCCCCTGTCTCTGAAGTGCTGCTCCCACAGCGTGAGATTACGACTGGGGGAAGAGGGGGGTTATCAATTCCTTCTTCACTTCTAGAGTTCACAGGCTCCTCATACCTCTCTTGTGAAGACACAACTCTTCACATCATGGATAGTGAAACATCTATATAACAACACCTCCTCGACACAAACCCCTTTGATAAACATACTAGCGTTTTTTTCTTATTCCACACAGAGGAAGGAAACATGTCTTTGCTGTGCTTGTGTTATGTTGCGGTTGAGTGTGTTTCAGGGCTTTGTCTCACACTGAGAGGTGGGATTAACGACTCCATCGCAATGGAAATGTAAACTTGCCACAATCTCTGCTGAATCTGCTAAAGCTCCAACACTGAAATGCATTTCCATATCCCCAGAGACACAACAGTGCCCCTCGCAGTGGGCTGATAGAAAATGCAGTGTGTACATGTGTGTGTGTGTGTGTGTGTGTGTGTGTGTGTGTGTGTGTGTGTGTGTGTGTGTGTGTGTGTGTGTGTGTGTGTGTGTGTGTGTGTGTGTGTGTGTGTGTGTGTGTGTGTGTGTGTGTGTGTGTGTGTGTGTTAGGGGGGGGGGGCTGGGGTAGGTGTGGGGAGAGAAAAACAATAAAGAAGGAGCAAAATGGCAAGAGACAGCCGGGAGGTTTGCCATTTCTTCTTGGGTAGGATCTGTCATGTTATTGTCACTGTATTTCTCATTATTTATGTGTGTGTGTGTGTGTGTGTGTGTGTGTGTGTGTGTGACAGAGAGTGTATTGTGTACATGTGCAGGATGTGTATGTCTGAAAAGTGTATTGTACCGGTATGTATGTGCGTCCATGTTAGTTTGCATTTCTCTGCATGCATAACACTATTGGCTACTAAACCCCCCTCCACACACACACAAACACACACCAACCAAGTGGTTCTCTGCAGGTGTCAAGCCCCAGGTTAGATGTGGCACATGACATCTGCCATAGGGGTTACCCAGAGTGCACCAGTGCTGTGCTGGTGAGACACATGAGTCTCAGTGGCATACCGGTCTATGATGGCACACATGTCGAGGCTGACATTCTCGAAGGTCCCCAGCGAGCCCTTCTCCACCGCCTGCAGGTCCACCAGCTGCTCGTCGACGTGGATCAGCTGCATGCATCCCTGGAAGGACCTCTGCGTGGGGGACAGGTTGGTCCGGGGGAAGTAGCCTGCAGACAGACAGGACACCTTGGGGGATTAAACTCATCAATTGAGAATCAACAAAGTAGGCACTATTTACAAGATATGAACTCTCTCTCTCTTTCTCTTTGTATGTGTATGTGTGTGTGTGTGTGTGTGTGTGTGTGTGTGTGTGTGTGCGTGTGCGTGTGTGTGTGTGTGACCACCACGACACTCTGGTACTACACAGAATTACACATGAGCTCTTCATTAAACTGAATGTGCTGATGTACTGCAGTCATAGCTTATTCCAATCGCTAATGGCGATGGCTGTACAAATATAAATAAATTTTTAATGAACACAAGTGTTACAACACAGTTACATCATGAAACAGTGAAGTAAAGAGACCAGCAATGTTGGTACAATACAAAAGGACTTCACAGTAAAGCTAGCTGGAACTATGTTTCAATATGGCTGTCATTTGTTAATACAAGTAATCTAACAAAAATAAATAAATAATGTGACCTGTAACATTTCTCCTTAGCCCCCATTATATTGTTATTACGTAATAAGTACAGTGTAACATGACAAATAGCCTTTTTATGAGTTGCATCTGTTTGTTAGTCATGTGCAGCACTGTATTTACCTAGAATAGTGTAGTACAATTATTTAGTACGGTTTGCCATTCAAATATCCAAGTAGCCCATATTAAAATGTGACTGTAGGCTTTTAATGACAACAGTACACAGGAGCCAGTGCTGTTGTCATGATGAGTATCCTTAAAATAGCATCACCATCCTAAAGCATACCTGTCAACACTCCCGTTTTTCTCCCGAGGGTTTCTCTCTTCATTTGCATGGCCATCAAACTTAATTTTAAAATCATTGATCCATTCAGGTTGCCAGATTGTGTATGAAATACACCCTACACATACACGATCACTTAGTTTCAATTTCAACCGTTTTGTCATAGGCTAAAACCTGGCAACCCAAAACCCAAATAAGGAAGCGGGTGCCGACTGCGCAGCCTGAGTCTCGTCGTAAGCAAGCGGGCTAGTTGAATGGCCTACTCCAGAACTAGCTGTTGTGAAATTGTTGGGAATTTAATTGATTAACACATCACATAAACTGTTATTGAGTGTTGTTGATACACTGAACTTGTGCCCTCGGAACCAAATCTGACAGCAAGCAGCTTTGGAGTTTTGGAAGTAGGCTGCAGGCAGGCAGCTGGTGGATACATAACTGGCATGCGTAAGGTAATAGTAAGGTAAAAGCAACGACCGAAATGCAGTGTTGGAACACGTGTATGAAACATATTAAATATGCAAACACAGATCCGGTATAAACACTGACACCCCCAAAAAAAATCTCCTGTTTTTGGAAAGCTAAATGTTGACAGGTATGTCCTAAAGATCCCTTTGAACTATCTCAGCATGCATGCCAGAACTTACCACCAAAGTAGTAGGAGCCTCCCGTCCTGATCATGATAGGAAGGGCCGCCCGCACTGAGGACATCTCATCGCCGTTGATGGTCAGCATGGCAAAGCTCTCCAGGGCCAGGAAGTGGACGCTGTGCCATTGACCATCATTGAGCCCAGACCCTGTCCAGACGAAGAGTTTCAATGACAAAGATCATGTTTAGGAACATTGTTTTGGTGTTCAGAGGGTAACAGGTACATAGTTCAGCATACTGAATATATGATAAGCTTGTTCATACAGTATTTACAGTAAATACCTATTTGGTTCACCTGAGAATAACAGAGATTCATCATTATAGGTGGCATACTTCTGTGTACACCATTTGAAAATTGAATACACTGTCACTACTTATGCAGTATTAGTCTTGGAGACTCGTTGCTTGCACAGCTAATGCTGTCATCTGAAATAATCCTGTTTGTCTACAAACTTTGCAAATTAGACCTCTCCCACCTCCAGTCCCCTGGTATTTAGATGTATTAGCAAAAACACTATTGTCCACCAGGATAAGTATCCGCAGCACTGTCTGCTACGTAGGTGTGCTTTGGTACATGTGTTTTGTGTGGGCAGATAAACTGGGAAGCTGGGTTGAGGAACAATATGAAATTTGCATCACAAGCTCCATTTTGATCAATGATTTTGGCAGAGATATGTGGAAGCCTGGGCCAGTGCCTTTGGTTTGTGTGTGTGTGTGTGTGTGTGTGTGTGTATGAGTCTGTGTGTGTGAGTATGTGTGTGTGTGTGTGTCCTCACCAGAGGATATGTCCACGCGTGTGCTCTGTTTCTGAGAGACGTAGATGTGCACAGTGACCTTCCCGTCCATCAGGCTGATCTCCACGCCTCCGTAGACCAGCGGTGAGAACAGCAGCAGCCCATTGGGGTTCCACGTGCGGAACATCAGGCTCACCGACATCGTGTCCGCATCGCTCCGCCCCGGCAGCAACACAAAACTGGTGGCGTTGAAGAACACGGGGAACATGTGCGACTCTGCGCAGGAGAACGTCAGATTGCGCTATTGGAGAACAGGAGAACAGATGTAAAAAGTGTAAATCTGGACCATTCTGTGCTGTATACATCTTCAATGACACTGAGTGCATTCACTAACAGTGTTTATGAAATCCTTCCATGCATTCAATACATCCACATTCTGCTGGATATCAACTGCAATGTTCAATTTTTCTACCTGACTTTGTGTAATCAGTCAATACATCTAAACAGGTGCATTGTGGTACAGCACTGTAGTACAGAAATGGAAAAGGCTAACACAATTATATGGAAACAGCTGATTAAATAGAGATGCATACAAAGCTGGACGTGTCCAGTTTCTTCCTGCGGACCAGGCTAGTGATATTGTCTCCATTGTAAACAATGCCCTCCATGCAGCCCACAAAGTTCTCTCTGCCTCCAGAGCTTGGCTTACTGGACACCGCCATGCCTCCAAAGCTGATCTGTTAGAGGAGGAGGAAGATATATGAACAGAGAGGGAGAGAGAGAATAGAGAAAAAGAGAGAGAGAGAGAAAGAGAGAGAGAGTTTATGGGTAAAATAGAGACACAGAGAAAGGACAAGGACAACGAAGATTAGGTAGACAAAAAAAAGCGAAACAGACAAAAGGAGGGGACTTGAAATACAATGAGGGTGATTTGTAAGCGCCTGGTAGTATTTTTAAGGAAACATGAAGTATATTTATGTATTAGTGCCTGTGGCCTCCTCATGGACTGACTCCACAGAGAGCGTAGAGGAGAGCAGAAGAGTTAGAGGCTCAAGACTCATTTAAAAAGTCTCTCAACTCTACTCGGCCCCTTCTAATGAACACCTGCTCCCTATTTCTAAGTATTCAGTGGAAATAGCATTCTGGCATTCAACTTAGAGCAGCTTATTAGGTAACCAAGACAATTGGCTGCCAATGAGGAATGATTACTGTACATGGGTGATACACAGGAAGTGGGTTAATATCAAATCTGAAAATTAAAATTAAGTTTTAATGAACAAAAGTGTTACAACACAGTTACATCATGAAACAGTGAGGTAAAGAGACCAGTAATGTTGGTGAAACACAAAGCACTTCGTAGTAAAGCTAGCTGGAACTGAGCTGACCAGTAACATTTCTTTTTAAATAGCCCCCATCATATTGTTATTATTTACATGATACAGTAAGTACGATGCAACAGATAGTCTTTTGAAAATATGTTGTAAGATGAGGTGGGTTGAATGCTGCACTCATATACGTGTTATCAGACTTGAAAGTCATGAACTGATTATTGGCATGTGCCTCCACAGACTAATCTCTGTCACTTACTTCGTAATCTAGGTCGAGATGATCGAACTCTCCATTGGTTCGGAAGCTGTGTATGTGCTGGTCCAGGGTGAAGTTGACACTCCGACGATAACGTTGTATCACCACGCTGTGCCAGTGGTCATCGTCAAGGAGACTACCACTGGACACAGCTGTGTGGCCCTGGATAGAGCCATACTGATTACTTCCTGGAGTTAAAAAAGCACAGGTGAAAGAGTTTAAGGATATATGGCCCATTCATCTACCTCGAATGGAAAAAACTGAAGAATGTCAAGGAGTCATCGAGAAGTGAATTGCTCTGAACGATAAATTCTTATAAGTCATAATGCAACACAAATTTGACATGCTATATTTCACAATAATCTTTATGCTGGTGTGCAAAACAAGCATGACATTCATAATTCAGCAATGCCTTTATTCAAATCTATGATCTGAAATGATAATGTAAGATTTTTTAAAGGTAAAGGCAAATATAATGTGAGGTACCAACAGAAACGCAATCAGGAAAGCATCACATTACCAGGGACATTAACAAGCTTATAAAAACGAATAGTATATCTTTAATTATGAAATGGTATAATATATTTATAATAGTATATTTATATATACACCCTGAACTTCTACAGTGCTTTTCGAACAGCATACAAACAGCCAGTAAGCCAGTAATGTTGGTGTGAGAGAGCCCCAGGTTACCTAGGTTGATCTGGAGCCACAGCTTGGCCCTTTGGAGTTCCAGGGAGATGTAGTCCCCTTGCTGTCCTTCTCCGTGCAGGAGAATTCCGTCCCCTTTGGTTGTCTTAAACTTCAGGGAGATCAGGTCCTTCAGGATGCGCATCTTCTTCGCCCGGAAGCGGTAGGACATTACTCCCTGGCCATCAAAGCTGATCATGTCAGACCCTGTGGAGGGAGAAAATGAGCTTTTTTTTGGTGTGATGGTTGGGTTGTCCAAGCATGGAAATGTGTTAGTAGATAGGCTGAATGTGGAAGGATGAAACTGCACAATCAGTTATCAACCCATTACTGTTATTGTCTTCACAGATGACTTTGACAATAACAAAACATGTCATAAAGGGCATACTTTGGGTTGTACACTGCCACAGGGAATTGGCCTATCAGAAATGAGTCCGTAGAAGAAGCGTGGTGACAACATAGTGTAACAAAACAGGGCTGCCTAGAGTTTAGTGCCTTTCAAAATAACTGCAAGTTGATTTTTAGTAAGACAGACAGTTGTACTGGGCATGTGGGGATTTTCACTCATGTTTGTAGAGGAATAGCATCAAGATTTTCCCTTTAAAAATATCATGGTGTTCAATGATTGGATACCTTCCAACCCTCCACCCTCAGGCATGACTTCCCCTGCTACAGTAACTCCTGGTTGGCATCACTTACAGTAAGCACAGCCGTAGACCTCCACGCGCAGCCCTACTCGTCCCTCCTCACTCCACTCTAACGGGATGAAGCGGAGATACCGTGCCACGATGGAATACTGGAGGTTGTGCCTCACCACCTTCTCGGAGTTCCAGTTTCCAGAAAACGTCTGCAGAGTCCAGGAAACCAGTTCAGTGACACAGATTATCTCAGACATGACCACACAGCGCCTACTCTTGTTATTGTCTGTCCACTACTCCAGCATTCACAAATTCTGTGATACAGCAACTGAGAATTGAAAAGGTCAAAAAACATAAGTTAAAATCCAGAATTGTCACTGACATTTTTCAAACATAATATCATTTCTATTATCTTTTTACATAATTAGATATTATTATTTTGTACCAGATTATATTATTTTATATTATAATTTGGGGAAATTTGACATTTGTGGACATGTCAGATAGACCTTGTGAATTCCCATATGACGATCCCAGAGAACACACTGGGAGAAACATGACTGCATTTCGATCTATCTCAGCTTCACTCATTTTATCTGCCAGGCTGCAATTCAGTTATTATTAGAAGACAATTACACGAGTGAATTGAACTGTGCGTTATCTCTGTATTCCTGTACCGAGGCGGTAATTGAATGCACCCTGCTGAATAACACCAAACTACAAAGAGCAGGTGACATTTTCATAACAATAATGTAGTAATCATTAATTTACATATTAGCAAAACAGTAGTGTGTAGAGCAAGAAAATAAAAGTACTCCATTCTGTCATGTAGAATTCAATCTCTCATGAAATGAGAGATGAGTAAGGTTGTTTTGCAAGAAACCCATTAACCTTTTCTGACGTGCCTAATATTTAATATGATAAAAATCAATAGGCCTAGCATTAGAGTAGATGGGGGAAAGAGTATCTATGGCTGCACTTTGACAGACACATAAAAGTGGGGAAGCTTCGGTCAGAGAGAGATGTGCATACCTCAGCAGCAGCGCCTGTGGCAGATGTGGACTGACCTGCAGGCTCTAGACTGCACTCCTAAGCAGGCTGGTGCTGCATAACTACATGTAGTAAACTGGACGTTAGAACTGCTCTTTAAAGTACAGGACTATCTACTCTGCCAGGGACAGTCGGTGATGATGTGTTTTTGTTACACAAAGGCATCTTACTACATTGAGTAATTCAAAGGATACGGATTGTTCAGATATCATATATAACAACCTGCTATCCCCACTCCCTTGAATTCATTTCAGTTCATACACTCCCTCTTCCTGGTTTGACGCAGAACATAGCATGTCTGGGAATAGGAATGGCCATTCTTATCTTTTGTAGTAAATGCAACTGTCTCATATGGCATAGGCTGTTTAGGAACAGACTCAGGGATGGATCTGCGCCAGTTTAGGGTCGGTCATGTGCCAGTTTAGGGTCGGGCGTGTGCCAGTTTAGGGCCAATGTTGTGTCAGCTCAGAGTGGAATTGGTGCCAGATTCATCAGCAATAGGTGACAGGAATACCCCCCCTTCCTCCACCCCCACACCAGCCTGTCATCAGTCCCTCACAGCAGGCCCGGTGACGAGCTCCTCTCACCCATATGGTGCCGTCCTGCCGGTAGGCCCTCCAGTTGCTCCCTGTGTCACTATACAGGAACCTGTACTGCTTCGTCCAATCAGAACTGCTGTATCGGCCCTGCGTTGCTATGGCAGTGATCTGTTTCCTGCCCCGGAGGTCCACTTGGAGCCACTGGTACCGGTCCGAGTCCTGCGGCGACCAGCCCCCAGCTCCTGACACAGGCAAGGGGAAGGATAGCATAACATAATGAAATCTTTTCAATTATCTGCAATCATCTTGGAGAGATAACAGATACCTGACTACCAAGATATAACTCAACTGCCATTTGGGTAGAAACAATGTTGTAGATGTTTAGAGAATAATTTCTCTACACTTCTAACGTTGCTAATGCAATGTTACATGCAATATTGTAAAAGCATGTTCGTTTGTACCCTTCCTAGGTTTATGAAGTATACAATATATACAATATATACAATATATATATATATATATATATATATATATATATATATATATATATATATACTATAAGCATGGGGTCTGTAACTATATATGATTATAATCAGCTCAAACAAACTTACTTGGGGTCCTAAATATCCTGTGTTTCCTGAAATATTTTTAGGGTTGTTTCTCTATTTACAAAATGAAAAATTCCCCAGTTTTCAGATTCAAACGGATTCTAATACAAACCCACTGCAGTCAGGTGCCATCTCAGACAAAGTCAAAGGACCATTTCTCTGAATCATTTTCTAACGTTTTCAGTCAGAGAGATTTGAGGAAATCATAGTCTCCCTAATGGTGCTGCAATACTAATTGGATAAATGGCCATGGGACACAAATTTTATGAGTTATGCTCTTGAGCCCTGCTTCATAAGAATAATATCACCATGCCATATGCCACTGTGCCATGACTCATTACTGCACCATGCTATGTAAGGACAGCCTAAACTTATATGTAGTGATTTGACCTGAAGTCAATTTGTTATGGCATAATATACACTATATACAGGGTGCGATTTGTGTAAAAACCAGAGGGGGGGATGATTTTTAATAAGTTGGTAACCCCCAACCCCCAATTTTTTTTTTTTTTTTTTTTTTTTTTAAATGAACGAACGATTCATAGCCTAGTAATGTCATGGCTAATAATAGCCTATATTCATTTTGCCACCTTTGTAACATTTACCTTTATCTTAGTTTTAGTTTACCGTGATGTATGACTTTAAACAGCGAGTGTGCTTGGTATGATCAGCTCCTCTAATGCAGGGTAGGACTACGTTTTGACAAGCATACAAATTCACCTTGTTCTTGCCCCATCTGAAATGACTCCTCTACTTTTGCTGCCTCCATCCTTTCTGTATTTGTTATGTAAAAAAAATGTTGTATATGATGGCACTGAAGTCTTGAGTTAGTGAATTGGCTAACAGTGTTAGTTGGTAACCAAATAGCACACATTGCACTACACGCTGCGTACTGTACGTGCATTCTCTCTCCTGCTGATTTGCGTTCAGTAGCCAAGTGGGTAATATTGCAAAAGTTGAAAAAATAAAAGTGTTTATTGTAGCCTGCAGAAAATAAATAGCCTACTATCATACTGTCAGTTAATTAGCTACAGTGCAGTGAAGTTCGGAGAGTAAAGTTATAGGGCAACTAGAAGTTTTATGAAAATAATTTACGAACCAGAACATAAAGACCATGCTTCTATTTCTTGCAGCTGTTAAAACACCCGCTAGATAGTTTAAATACCCACCAACATTCGTTTTTGCAGTACAGATTATTTCTGAAAGTTATTTGTCTACTAGGCCTAGCCTACTGGCTTATTTATCAAACGAGTGCTTTCACGTTCGTCCTCCGCAAACTACAGGTGTTTCGGTAGAGAGCCATTGAATAAGCGATGCCAAGCAATTTCTGTAACACTTTTTGTGACATTCAGCTAATATCTCCTCATTTAATGTAAGTTCCTTTGGACAATAGGCCTACGTTCTATACGTGGAGTTGTCCTCCATCTCAGTTGCATCAGTTTTCTAATTTTGAAGATTCTAAAATATGACGATATGCTTCACTGAATCCTTCTCGTTTTCTTTCATTTGTCCTGCTAACTTTTCCATTGAAACTAGCCATTTATGATGGATTACACAGTCGACATTCTGAAATGTCCTGCACGATCAAGGACAAATTAAGTTATCACGCAGCCACTGTGTCAGCAGCATGAGTGCTGACGGTGACGGTGCGTTTCTGATGTCAGATTATTATGTAGGCTAGCCTACTAGACTAGAGGCAGAGGGGATAAATGTTGTCCCCACCGGGGATAAAAATAATTTAGCAGAGGTAGGGATAGGAAAACCAGAGGGGGGGAAATCCCACCCATCCCCTACAAATCGCACCCTAACTATATATACAGTATATGGCTGTCATGACAATTCTATAAAGGTAGCAAGACATGGTCAAATCATCGGACATCAGCTTTATGTTGTGTATGACATCTCCCATGTCTACGATATCCATGTCCAATCTTATGAAGCTGAGCACAAGTCCAGCATTAGCAATGGAGGCTGGCCCACAGGAAGTCAGGCTGGAGTATGGGAGTGGTACTCACCTCCTCTCCTGTTGAGTTTGGCATAGCCGGCCCCATAGTCACCAGACAGCACCGAGGACCCCGAGAACGCACTGTACGGTAGCGGGGTGGCCAACACCTCGTCACATTTTTCTGCAGAGAAAGACACCAGACACACACACAAGTTGAGAAGACATGCCACAAAACAAGTAGCCTACCCATGTCTAGATGTAGGGCTGCATTAAAGCACAGAAGGCTACCAGGCGGCTGACTGCCTAGGAATGTGCACTTAATGAAATACTTCACAGCGCTGGCTTAAACTTTAGAGCAGTGTTTCTCAAACTTTTTCAGACCAAGGACCACTTAACCAATGAAAAAAAACCTCACGGACCACCTAGCAAAAAAAAAAGAAGAGTAGACGTACTTCAACAGTATATTACACAATAGGCCTCACCTTGCTTATTGTGTCAGAGGATTCATATGATTTAAACTGGCGTAGCATACATAGGCATGTTGCAGAACTGTTTGAATTTACATACAAGTTGGTTCAATATTGCAAACAACTCATGTATATTATATTTTACCACGTCTGCTTGCGGACCACTTGGGATAGCTTGCGGACCACTAGTGGTCCCCGGACCACACTTTGAGAAACACTGCTTTAGAGCATGGTGGGGGCACTGACATAGCGGCCTCGCAAACGAGGAGACATGCATTCTCGTGAGGCGTTGAGATCAACGTGACTGCTCTTCTCCAACTATTTGACCGTGTGCTCTCACAGAACTGAAGGGCCCAGTGGAGGACGAGGCCACCGTCTCACTGCAGACACTGGCAGAGGGATGACAGAACTGTCTGGGCAGCTCTCATTTTGAGTGGCTTGACTAAATCTTTTATTCTGGCCTTACTGTGCAAGTTAGTTGCTCTCTCATTTCATACTTAAGAAGCTATTGTAACTCATTTTGGCCTTTCACTTTTTATCGGATGGATCAATAGTCCAGACAGGATACAGACTAGACTAATTATTCTGAGTTGCGCTGGTAATGATTATACGGCAGCTAAAAAAAGATGTTAGGCCTACATAATGTCTGGATTTCAATATGTCTCTGTGGTTTGTAGAGAAGGTGTGGAGAGGACTACAGAGTGCAGACACTCAGGGCCAGATGTACTAACCCTTTTGCGCCCACTTCAGGCGTATTTGTTTCGCAATGTGCGTGTAAAATAATTGCAAGGTATGTACAAACAGGCCGCAATGATGTAAAAGCGCAAACTGCCTGTCGCAGGAGCTGAAAGTGGCAGATTGCGTTTGTCATGGGAGGATCTAGGGGAAAGTGGGAGTTTCTAATGATGTATTCCGCGGTATGTACAAAGACTGCTCCTGAAAGCTTCCGCCTTGTAAAAGCAGGTGTTAATCCAAATTGCAGTTCAATGTGTCAATAAGAGAACCTTTCAAAGCCAACAGAATCGCTATTTAGAGCACCAGTTTTTGTGGTGAAAGTATTTGTACTACCAAAAGCAACCTTAACTTGGCCTTTCGTTGGCCTTTCAAATGTCTTACTTTCACTTTCACGTCATTCACTTAAACTTTCCTACTTGCTAGATTTGACCAATCTTCCATAGCCTACGTGCACAAGTAGTTTGAGTAGAACTACTGATCTTCATTATCTCCCTGCTTGTTTACATCTTATCATGTATGGTATTATTTCATGATCGCTAAACGTTTGATTATTTTTAATGTTGTCATCAGTTAACTTCATTCAACTGCGCTTGTATGTAGGTGCTGCCATTCAGTTGTGGACGTTCGTAAATTGCGTTTATGGGCGGAGAAAGGCAGAGAAAGGCGCAGTTTACACTAAGGATTGAACGATTGATAAAAACCACGGAAACTTGGGTCTGACAGCGTTCGCAATCTGCGGTGTGTCAATGACGCTGATAACGCTACGTTCGCAAATGTACATACATCTGGCCCTCAGTGCCCACCTTCAGGAATCTCTTTCATTCAGGGGACAATGTGAGAAAGTATGTACAACTTATGGCCCTTGCAAACTCAGCTCATACTTGTCACAGCAGATCATCATTTCAACTAATGTTTTATAACAGTTGCATAGTTTTATCTACAAGAACGAAATGCATTCAATTTCTAAATTAATTTAGAAAAATACATTGTAATAGTATATCTAGAACAATTTACTATTTTATAACAACAACATGATCAACAAAAAACATTTCTCAGATAAGTTGAGATGTCAAGACATTTTATGCATGTGCTCAGGTATCTATGCAAGTCTGATGAAGCACAACCTAGTACCCATGTTTTTTCTCCTCTTTTTTGACATCTGACTACAATAATAAAGGAAAAAAAATGGAGGGAACAAAAAAATAGCAAAGAGAGTTAGCAGCTCATTGCAAGCAGAGATTAGACCAGGTCAATCAAAAGTGTTCCAGCCAGTGGGAGTTTTCAAGTCTGGTGACAAAGCTGGGATGGTGCGCACAGGAGCTGCCTTTGTGTGACGGACTACAGCACAAGCCTGTCTGCCAGAGATAATGCACTGGGAGAGTGGAGAGGAAACTCGGGCTCAGAACGCGGCGCCAGGTTTTTTTTTTCTCCCTGTCTCTACAGGGCCTTTCACTAAAGTTTACTCACTAAAGTTTACTAGAGTCTCAGAATCACATCACATCATCAATCACATCAACCGTGCAATTTGGTTTCGTCGAACCCAAGCCCAAACAGACACAACTGCTCAGACGCATGCACACAACCCTGAACAAACACACAGGCTCAGACAAACATCCAGGCACACACACACACACACACACACAGACACACACACACACACACACACACACACACACACACACACACAGTCAGATATTTTGTGTGTCAGCACATCAGTCTTCATCTTGTTGGCCTTTTCCCATCTGTCTGCTAAAGCTCAGTGCTCTGTTTTCGTGATGGAGCTGAGCGCCTCTCTCTGTGAACCCCTGCTGGAGACAGATAGCCTCTTGGGGAAGTGGTTGTGTAAGCTGATGCTTATCTATTTACTGAAGTTGGGTAGCAGACAGATCAGAGCAGAGATCTGCACTGGCCCTTTCTAATAACATTACTACAGACTGGGCAATGAGGATCTACAATGCTGAGCATCAGATGCTAAATTCAGTATTGATGCTGTGTTGGGGACCCTGGTCAAGAGTATGTTTGACCTTGGTCTTTCTAAGTGTGATTGTACACAAGGAGGACATTATTTGCAACATACACAAACTTCACTTAGCACAAGGGTCATGAAGAATGAATAAAGTGTTTGGAGGTCAGCTGCTGTGTGGCTCAAAAACAGTAAACAGTAAACAGTAACGTTACTTGTTTTGGTAGAGTCAGTGGTGAGAGAAATGCTAATCTGACCTTTCCAGGAAGAGCGCTTCCCATATTTATGTGTCTGTGCTGCTATAGGTTTTACAAAAGGCATTCAAGTAAACCCAGCTGAGCCCTTAGCTGCAACTCTGGAGGTCACGGTAGCGGTACCTCAATTTGTCAGGACCTGTTCAACACTTCAGGGCCAAACCTCAGCCACAGCCTGGAGAGGTTGTGTGGGGATGAGTGTGTGTGTGTGTGTGTGTGTGGGGGGTTCAACAACCCTGAAGAGGGCATGTGAGGTGATGCTCAAGTTGGGTGTTATGAAGGGGCTGCTGGCAAGGCAAAAGCCATCCATCAGGCCTTATGAACTGTGCTGTAAGTCCAACACAGTCTGATGTCTTACCCTTTTTAAAAGGTCTATGAGCTACACAAGGAAAAGAGAGGAAATAGTCAAGCTAATGATTTGACCTTCATCAGGACCATTAGCTTCAAGCTACACTCTCTTAGTTTCAGTGCATTTCAGGAAATTTTGAACACATGTGGGCTTATAGCGTTTCAAAGCTAAAGAGTGGGGGTGAAAAGACTAATCCTGATAATGTCACTCACACTGTACATTGTACAGCATAGCAGAAGACTTCTGGTGAACGTGATAGTAACATAACACTCTGATGGACAAATAGAGCAAATACAAACTTACTTTGAAAGGAAGGAAGAAAGAAAGAAAGAATGACAGACAGAATAAAGGAAATACAGAATGAATGAATGAATGAATGAATGAATGAATGAATGAATGAATGAGTCTCATGATTGACCTAACCTTTCCCATATATAAATCTCTGAATCACTTATCGCCAATATTTAGAGGATCACTACTTTGCAGCAGAGTCCCAGTGCAGAGAGAGGCCGATTCTGGCCTGAGCCTGATTCTGATATGGCCCAGGTCCCTCTGAACGTGGGATAGACCAGGTCCAGCTCAGTCTCAGTACCAACTACTTTCTGGGTCCTTATTGCCCAATTGCCAGGCAATTAAAGACCAGAGAGCTGTGTATACAGGGAGGAAACACTGGGTGAATAACAGAGATAGCAGATCAGAGCCGCCGCACGCTAACCGCCAAGCTGTTGAGCTCTCAAACTCCCTCATCACTTTCTGGGTCTGTAATTGAGGTAACGACAAACACTGACAAATGTTGTACATACACACAACTCCCCACACAGCCTTCATCCACACACTTTCTCTCATTCTCTCTCTCTCTCTCTCTCTCTGTCTATCTCTCACTGTGTATGTGTGTGTGTGCATGTGCACTTGTGTGTATATGTGTGTGTGTACTCACAAAATGTGATTATCTGTCTTTTCCCATCATGAACTTTTTCATATGCTCTAAGTAGATTACACTGAATGTGTCTGCCGTTCGGTCTGCAAAGGTCAGGCTCATAAATCAGTCTGCCCTCCACTGACTGAGATTTATGCAGCTGGGCCTCTCATTCGCAAAGTAAGGATCAATATGCAAACGTGCTCAAGCAGAATGGGCCTCCATCCCAATCAGCTTCCTGAAGTCCGATCGGTTTCTCACTGAGTTGACTGAGTTTTTTGATGTAAGTATAGACCCTTTCAACAATAAAAACAAAAACATTGCTTGAACATTCTATTTGGTTCCCAATCTACTTCCTCTGCATTAAGATAACATATGGAATGTTAAAACTGAAGCCTTGTGGGGCCAACTATGATGCTGATAATGGAACTCTCTTGAAAGGGTCTATAGACCCTTTCAACAATAAAAACAAAAACAATGCTTGAACGTTCTATTTGGGCCCCAATCTACTTCCTCTGCATTAAGATAACATATGGAATGTTAAAACGGAAGTCTTGTGGGGCCAACTATGATGCTGATAATGGAACTCTCTTGAAAGGGTCCATAACAGCGGGATAAAGAGCTGTTAACAAATAGCACTCAGAACATAGGAGCTGTATTCCATTCATTTATTTTCCATGGTGTCATCCCTATGTTCCCCGGGTCCTATGTTCCCCGCCCGGGTTAGGGTTAGGTTAGGGGAACATGATCTTTGGTGGAGTGGGTGACTGTGAATGCACTGGCCGATTTCGGAATTATTCGGGGAACATAGGTACGCTCCCATTTTCCACTATGCTTTGAAGTTAGCAGTGCAGTGTCAGGGTGTGAGAACAGTGTGGAATATAAATCAAAGATTTGGTCATCAGTTTCAGGAAATGTTTTCAGCTAACATAGTGTTAGTGCTTAATGAGTCTGTATTTCTTTCCAAATGTTCTAGCTCATCAGAGGAAAAGGACCTATTTCTGTACCATTAGTATGACAAGTGCAACCATGGACTATGTGTGCACAGATGCAGTTTGGCTAGATTCCACTCTGCTCTACTTGTCTTTGCCTTGTAGCAGCATAAAGAATAAGACATTCTCCAGTTAAAATGCTTCATCCAAACTCCAAAAAAGAACAAAGTAAAGTTAGACCACGCTCTATCAGCCAAAATGTTTCTCTAAAATATTCATAGATATTTGGTAGGGAAGAAACACAGCTTTCAACTTCATTGTGTAGTCCAGAACTTATCACAGACACAGTTGAATGACAACTTAAGCTTAGGTTTAATGTATGACTGAATTAAATAGGCAACTTTTAAATGAAGACAGAGAGAAGGGATTAAGTGTGTATGTGTGTGTGTGTGTGTGTGTGTGTGTGTGCGTGTGTGTGTGTGATCAAGTGTGTGTATGCATGTTTAAGAGAGAGTTAAAGGAATGTTCCCAGTTCGCTTTCACTGTAAGACAATTTGGTGTTAATGCAAACGATGTCCTTGCTCAAAACTCCACCAATTAACGTAATTATGCTCTCAAACAACATTTTGACATGCACTCGCGTGCATACACACACACACCACCTGTGACTTTCATTGCAGGGGTCGCTAGTTTAATGCCTAAGCTATATGCACAACTAACTTTTTTAAAAGTCTGCCATTGAGACACTTAATTGGTGAAGCCTGCTTATCGATCCAGGAAGAAAAGAAAATGCTCTACTGGAGCAGAGAATGAGATGACTGTGTTAACTCTCACAAACAGGTTCTTGATTAGGGGATACTGTTCCAAAGACGCCAAGTCCCACCCCTATAAGCCTGGTACACGCTGCATTTTTCTTGAAGACAGCAGACAAAAATTTCTGACTAGATATCCACTTGGATCGGAGTGGAACTATACTGATCATTAGGTCTTCTAGTCATGCATCATCAGCCTGCTCAAACTGCATAACAAATCGGACAGACCAGATTCAAAAGTTTGTCGGCTCCAACTGATTCTGGGCTAAATTGCACATTGTCTGCTTGGCATAAGTCGGCACCAATCAGAGGCTGCAGTGCATGTTGTGCTTTCAGTGTCCCTCTCTGACACGGCTGTGACTGTCCTTCAGGATGTCTGAGTGACCACAAGCAGTGGATGAGACATTGAAGTTAAAATCCCTTGGAGATTAGTGGCGAGACACCAAGCATCAAATTAAAGCACGGCCTGTCTCTAAACCATTCTCTGCTGTCAGAGGGCTAACTCTGTCCAAGGCCCTTTCACATACAAAGCTATTTGCGCGGGCCACTGGGTTCAGTGCAAAATAGTACCAGTCATGGCACGCTTTGGTCAATAACTTTGACCGCACTGTAGTGCGCCTACAGCTTTGTGCAATGCTGCAACAAATTAGACCAAGTGCTGCATGGCACCATTGTGGCAGGGTTTCCGTTGTCCGGTAATTACCGGACATTGGCCGGAAAAAAAAATGAAATGTCCGACAAAATTAAATCTCTCCGGTCAAATTGTCCGATTGAAATTGGCTAGTAATCCCGTCCTAATTTGACTTTGACCGGCACCATTTTTTTCTAGCGGAAACTCTGTTGTAAATAATGGGCTTTAGAGACTTCAGTGGTGCCATTGTTGTGTTATGTTGTGTCTGAAGCAGAGTTTCCGCTAGAAAAAAGAGGTTTCTTTTTCCGGACATGTTGATGATATGCCGGTCAAATATCCTATTATCGCTTCTTAATTAGTCAAATTGAGGAAAACTGGAGACAGGCTATGTAGCTTAAAGAATGACATAATCAAGATGTATAGAATGCAACGTGTTCATTAGCCTAACTTAAACATGCCTAACAAGATCTAGCCAGTAGGCCTATCTATGTTTTCATGGACAGCAAGAGTCCGCTTCGTTCGTTGTTTTAAAAAGGCTACAGTACGTTGTTTGTTGCTGCACGTTATTTCCAGTGGTGACTGTTTAACTTGCACAGATGCTCACACACAAGAATGTGCGCTCACACCACTACCCCCTAAGCTATGCCTCTTTATTTGATAACAATAAATTAAGAAATGTTGCTTATTCTGGGAAATGTTTAGTTTCTTTTTCTTTCGGCCCGCGGTTCAATGATACAGTTTAATTGTGCCGGAAATGATCAGCGGACCAGCATCTTCTCGTCGAGGAGGCCCTAACCCTGCAGATTATAGACAGAGAAAGCATAGGCCTAGGGCCTACTGCTTTGGGAAAAGAACACAGCATGTCCAGTGTAGCTACACGGAGAATGACAGTGTATTGGAGCGGCCGCACCCCCGCAACTCCACTTCCAACGTCACTGATTCCGACAGCTAGGCCTACGCCCGACACTTCTGCTTTTTATCTGGGGGTAGTGGAGTTGACCGGACAGGCTTCAGACGTTACCAATTTATCATCATCCATCGCGTCTCCTCTGAAAAAACTTTTAAGGCTAGCGTGACTAGGCCTGGCCATGTTTGAACCGCCTCACTCTTTTGTTCGTTGTTTAACATGGACATTTTAAGCGTGCGCTTCATATTTGAAATGCAGAATTGGCTATGCGTGTTGTTTAATAGCCTACTTTTCAAATGGTAGAGCCTGTTCATTTAAAAACATAGCCAGAGGACGTATAATATAGGCTTACATATTAAGGCTTATTCTCAAATTCAGATTGCTTTAGAGGACGGGATTATTAGCCAATTTCAATCGGACAATTTGACCGGAGAGATTTAATTTTGTCGGACATTTCATTTTTTTCCGGCCAATGTCCGGTAATTACCGGACAACGGAAACCCTGGTCTGAAGGAAGACCCATGCGAGACAGATGCACTGCAGGCCCACTGTGGTATTCAAACAAATAGATCCTCACGGGACACCACCTTCCATTCTTTTCCTCCACTCACAAGATATAGGTATGAACATAACACAGCAAACGATCTGGGTTGAAATGAGTTGAGCAGTGAGCAGTGCGGAGCCTGTATTTTTTTCCTGACTGCTGGGTGAGGTGCTGAAGGAAGCAGAAAGGAGCCAGCCACCGCTCTGCTTTGTCTGCATCATCGAGAGACAGAGCCAGCTTCTCTTCACCTAAGACTGGGTCAAGCGTGGTGTGCGGGATGAATGATTGATGTGCTGTGTGAGAATGGAGGGATGTCTGGAGCTTGTTTGCTTATCCAATTTACTGAGACTGGGGGCTCGCGAGCAGGAGAGAGAAGAAAATAAATCACAACCTTTGTGAAATGAAAACACTGATGCTGACCTTAAAGTGACCCCTGTCCAGTGAAAACATCACCATATGAACATGCAACATTAATGGCCCCACAGTGTGGATTTGGTGCAGGAAGATCTGAAGTGAAGACCTTACTGCAGAGTTAAATGTAGAAGGGCAGCATAGTTCACACAGAGTACAGTACAGGAACATCTTTTTCCTAATTATCTCGCTGATGAATATGAATATTATATTACAAATGGCATACTGGGCCTGTCGTAATTAAGGCTATTTTGCCTCTTTTTCTTTAATTAGGCCTTTATTAGAGCACAAGTCTCATGCTGAAACTCGATAAAATTAAAACAGCATGATTCAGAAGATTTCTGTTTTTTAGCTCAAAATGGTAATGGAACATTTTCAGGGAATTCGGACCTCTACAGTATTTGGACAGTTGCAATTGCAGTTGTCATTATTAGTCATAGTAATGGCCTAAAAACATATGCAATCATGGATCCATCAGATTAACATTGCCAGTAGCATTGCCAAAGAACAGTAGTACCCTTTTAGAGCTGATGCCAAGCTACTAAGTGATCCTAATCTGCAACAAACAAACACACACACACACACACACACACACACACACACACCTGACACATACATGCACACACATACAAAATATCAAAACAAAAAACATTATATGGTCTTCATACGGAGGTGCTAGGGAGTAAACACATGTTGACAGTTCTATTTAGCTTTCTTTTGGTCTTGCACGGATGAAGTATTTCACACAGAAAAACGCCCCCAGTCTCCTCATTGTATGATCTCATTTATATTCCTGGAAAAGCATCATTGCCTGTGGGGCATCCAAACACACTTTATCATACACATTAGACACACAAACAGAGAGAGAGAGAGAGAGAGAGAGAGATGATGATATGACCACCATACCAGTCCTTTTCTTCCACACATATTAAAAAATGCCTTTGAAAAACTGAGCCCAAACAGTGTCTCTGAATATTTTAAACTTAGTACATTCACAGGAGGATGTTTAGCACTGTGTATTTACAGTAAGTGCATTCCTGCACAAAAGAGAACATTTCTGGAACAGATGGTTCCGCTGGGATATCGGATGTGGTTCCCCCGGATGGAACTGACCAGTCGCTGGGCCCACTCCATCGTCAGCTGTTTTTTTCACGAGCACGGTTTGCGTCATGCAGAATCACTCAAAGTCTTGTTGCAGGCTGCGAACTATGAAGCCTAATCCCCCAGAGCACCAAGGTAGCTCTGAGTGCTGTAATTTCAGACGTATTACTGGCTCCGGCAATGAAGCAGAGGGTCTTATGCGGCAATGAGGATGAATCAGGAGCATCACATTAAATCCAATAACCTCAATCTCATCTGGAGAGAGGAGATATGTGGGGGAAATTAGAGCCATCGCTGGCGATTAGCAATGATAATTTTAGCTGTAACTTTAAAAAACATCAGGACATAATGTGATGTTTTTCAACTTCTGCAAGATAGCCTTGAATAGATTTTTTTTTAAGCTTAGTTAAGCATTCAGCTAGAGACAACCGAGAGTCGGGAAGTAATTCCGAAAAGCTCAGGAGATTGTGAATGACCTACTGGGAATATATAGGTTTTAAGGGAATGGGAAGAAAAGCTCTTAAATGTTTCATGTGAAACCCTGCAGCTCTCAATCACGCCTAGAGAACATGCGTGCAAAGCTAACAAGCACACAACACAGAACTAATTAGGCTCCTATGGGGAGAGGACAGACAGCAACGATACAGTCTACTTCTAAGGAGCCCATTTATCATCTATGTCTTTCCTAACACAGATTGGTGCAGGGCTGCTCAAGCTGTTATGGCTCTCAGCCTTAGCTCTGATGTTCCTGGGATGTTTCTGGGCACTTGCGCTGGGCTCGGGTATCTGTGTCACGGTGGGCCCTCTCGGGACCTCCCGTCCCCGCCTGCCATCGGGGGCATCACTGCGGCTGTCTACAGTGGTTACACTAAAAGCAGTATTAAGGTCAGGCTGTGGCAGGGACATGCATAAGAGTGCCATGCCAGACGTGGAACCAGAGCCACACACATAGCTTTAGACAAAGACGATGCAGGTGCAACACACTCTCTCTGTCTCTCTGTCTTTCTCTCTCCCCGCCCCCCACACACACACAGACACATGCACTAACCACTACTAACACTGAAGCAGCATAGCATTGATACAGATTTGAGGGTTTCCCATAGACCCAACTGGGTCAGCATGAGAAGCCAACGAGGATAAGGAACCAATGTATCAGGTAACAGATCCAGGCTGCATTTAGTTCAATACTTTGTTGGGCTACAGCCAACAGTTGAATGTTGCGTAAAGGTTCTGTTCAAAAGTCTAATCCCAAACACTTTTTGTCAAATTCAGTGACCTGTTCCTCTTGGTCCTCTAGCTGTCTGCTCAGTACTTGTACTCATAAAAGTCTTCTTCCTCAGTCCAGGCTATGTAAACAAACTGCATAAACAATTCCAGCCAATTACTGTAATAGGGTGTTTCAGGAGCGTGGGAGGGAGAGATGTCATTTGATTACCTCTTTAGCTTAGATATCGACAACTTTTTGTGAAACTGAATCTTAGATTACATCTTTAAAGAGACTTTCCTTCTCAACACTTTCTCTGAGCTGCTTGGTAAAACCCAACATAGCCTTTGGGCAGTGCAACTCCAGACCATTCAAAGCTGCATGTGGTCCAGAATCGGACCTGATTTCAAACCGGCTGTTGCCCGGGTGACAAATTACTGTGAGGCCAGTGGGTGGCTATGGTAACCTGCCATGGTAACCTATGATAATAACTGACAAATGAGCTTAACACATTCACTAAGTTCCTGTCTCCCACGCACCTCTCAAGCACCAATTCTCAAATCTCATTTGCTCTTGTGCATCCATATGCATTAACTGGTGTCAGATATCCACTGGCACTCATTGATCAGGAGCACACTTGACTTTTCCTCTGCCTTAGACGAACTTCCTTTAAGACACTGAGAGCACAGATTGGACCTCTTACACTGAATGCAATGCTGAAATCTCATTAATGACATTTACCTCACTCTCACTCACTGTTCTACCTAACACATCTGTAGGCCTGCACGTCATGAATCAATAGCACAGAAGAGATTTGTAGCCTCAAATGTCATCTCCTTCAAACAAAAGAAATATGGAGCTGTCTTAAAGATCATCCGAGGATTTGTAATTCTGAGGTAAGAACTAAAGTTCGAGAGTATGAGTGTGTGGATTAGTGTTTTTCTGCTGCATTGTCAAAACCAACTGCTTAACAATTCCACTCTATAGGCAAAGGAAAGAAGGAGAAGCGTTTCTCCCTTTAACTAGATAAACTTGAGCATCTCTTAACTTTCACTCCATGCATAAACTTCTTATGCATTCAATGAATAACCAGTTGGGGAGTATGAAATGTGCTGAAATGACTTGAGTTGAAAGAAAATCATTCTCATTTTTCTGTACACAAGAAAAGCAATTCCTCTCCTGTCACTTTTAACTGCCACCACAAACACACCCTTCACCAGCACCTCAGAGCTCAGCGTCATCAGAGCCAAGCTCCAACAACCAGATAAAGACACAATCCCAGAATGCTGTAGGAAACGGCACCTCCATCATCACTTTGAATGTCTGACAGTTCTCAGCCAGCCACAGCGCATGTATGCAGCAGACCACGTCCAACTGCACACATAGAAAATATTATGTGTGTAGACCTCTACGAGCTTCATGTAGTATGTGTGTATTTCAGGGGCCAGTCTCACTAGATGCACATCTACATCCACATCAACAACTATATGTAATGTGTGGCAGTGATGTACCACGGGAAGCTTCAGCTAGCACATAGACTCTCTTATGTGGTGACTTGCCTCTCTGTCACTCCCAAGCCTAACACAATAATGTAGGTGTTAAGAGGCAATAAAACTTCTAATGAGAGCTTTATGGCTTCATCCAGGCTGCCCTGTCTCAGCAGCTGTTGCCAGTTGGCACGGGTGATTACCTTTGTTGTGTAAGCTGTCAATTATAGGCCTGAAACCAGCGCTGTCCTCATCTTGTGTTAATGAGTGGACAGGAGTCTGTGACCAGCACCTCTCTACGGGTGCCCCCTCTCCCCCCTCCTTCTCCTCCTCTTTTGTTCACACCACAGAAAGAAAGCGAATGAGGTCGACAACTGACTCAGTGGTGTGTGTGTGTGTGGGGTGTGTGTGTGTGTGTGTGTGTGTGTGTGGAGTGTGCCTCCCTTGAATGAAAAGTGATTTACATATGACACAGGCAATCAGAGACAGTAGGGGAGGGTCGGTTAGGCATAGGGAAATGGGAGAGAGAGAGAGAGAGAGAGAGAGAGAGAGAGAGAAAGGAAGAGAAAAAACATAAGGAGAGAGAAAGCAAGACAGGGTGAGGGGAGCAAAGGAGAGGAGGGGGATTGGGAGAGAAGTGAGAGACAGAATGAGAAAAAGAGAGAGAAACAGGGGAGCTAGAATGCAGACTTGAGGGCCCCCATTTGTTGTGTTGTGTGTGAACGGCTGGTGAGTCAGTGCAGCCTGCTGGGGGTCTGTACAGAGCTGAGAGGGAGCCTAATTGAGAGCCTGATGTTCGCTGTTTTGTCAGTCCAAGGCCACCGGAAAAAAATGCATTTCTTATTGTTGTAGGAACAAATCTCACCATGGGTTTATTTGTATTTTTTCTCTTTCTTCTTTTATCTCTCACTTGATGTTCTATTTATCTTCAGTGAGAAATAGTCTATATCTGGTTATTTAATTTAAGCATTATTACTTCATGAGGTTCAGGGATCTCTACTGAGGAATCCCCATCAATAGAGAAAGGTGATTTGGCTTAAGCATCCCTTCTAAGGCTTGCTGAGGTAACCCATAGTGCGGTCCCCATTTACTCTGCGTGCGGCCCCTCAATGGTCTTTGTTCGGAGGTGTCCATCAGCAGTAGACAGACAAAGGGAGGGGCCAAGGCTTGTGTGCATGTGTGTGTGTGCATGTGTGTGTGTGAGGGGGGGTTGGCTTGCCGGGGGGAGGGGTCTTACAACAACCCCCGGCGTCATATTGGTTGACAAACGTTCACTGGCAGGTGCCCAGAATCCCAATGAGCTGTGGGGTTCATTAACATAACAAAAAAAAAAAAAAACCCTGAGGAAGGAAAAAAAAAACCGGCACAGCTCAAGGCTGAAGGCAGAGTGAGCTGGATGGGCCTGCCAGGGAGCTGGTGAGACTTCTCTCACATCCATACCTAATCAGAGTGGGAGGCTGGGATTACTGTAACATACGAGGGCGTTACGTAACGCACCGCTGCTGTACATCCTGGGAGCATGCAGGAAGTGGAACGGACAAGAATGTGAAGAGGCACTGCAGTGAGCATCGAAAAATCAGTTTGGCAACTTGCTCTTTTATAATGAGCATGATTTGGAATTTTGAGAGAGAGAGAGAGAGAGAGAGAGAGAGAGAGAGAGAGAGAGAGAGAGAGAGAGTCTCAGAGGTAATTCCACATCCTGCTCAACACAAGTTAGAAGAGTTGTTTAGTTTTGTGTTTACTCCTGAAAATTAAAGCCCTTTATTTGGTGCTCCTGATCATATTTCCCTGAAGAGCCTTTGTATGGGAGTTGTGTGGAAGCAAATCAATCGAATTAATGAAGTGGATTTCTTTTGGGCGCTGCAATTGCTGAGCAGGAATTGGGTTATTAAACTCTCTGGATATCTTCTCTCATTTGTCAAGCGTGCACAGTTAATTGGAAAGCTTGAGGTTATTATAAAAAGTCAAATAATTGTCTTCTGTCTAAGGCAACAAAACACACACACACACACACACACACACACACACACACACACACACACACACACACACACACACACACACACACACACATACATCCCACACATACATCCAAACAAAATGTGGCTAATCACTGAGTCTCAAGTGTTTATCGTCAGCTATCGTCAGCTATCACCCATCAAAGTGAACATCACCGTCAAATTGCTTTTGTTTTACTCCAAATCACAACTGACTTCAGAGTGCATCTCTGGGCCAGACTCATGCAACCATCAGCTCCCATCTCTTAGAGCACAGTCATGCAGTGGTCTTGCAATTTCCTGCAATTTCCATAAAGAAGTGTGTGTCTGGGGTGAGTGGTGTGTTTTATACACAAGGTGATGACACAGATGCAAGTGGAAGTTAATGAAATTATGATGATCTAATGCAGGAGGATCAAATAAATGCTGATGCAAGTATCTCAAACATGCACACATTCACACGCATACAGAATGCAAGGGAGAGAGAGAGAGAGAGAGAGAGAGAGAAGGGGGGGGGTCAAAATGAAAGTTAGTGCTGTGAAAAAGTGTACATTCAGCGTCCATATGAGGGTGACTAAGTGAAACAAGTGAAACCAGCTCAGCTGCAAGAAGCACTGTGAATCACAGGCACTGACTCAATTATGAACCAGGAATTAATTTCCAAATTCAGCTGCAGCTGGGGTCACCAGAATGACAAATGTAAGCTCCATAACCAATAAAAGCACAGCCTAACTTTGGAAGTGTGGCCTTGACTTCATATTCAATGATGTTTAGAGGCATGTGTCTAATGCATGTCTTCATAAAGACAACAGTTTATAGACAGACTGCATAATTGCCTAAAATTCTCAGCTACTCAAATATGAATTTCGGACGTGTTTTTAACAGTTAAGATAACATGAAGGCTATTTTATGTTAATTATACTTAAATATATCTTAAGTGATAATGACTGGGTTAACTTCGTTTTGTTATGAAGACATGTTCAGTCCAGTGTGTCCAGCTTCCTCTGGTTACCAAATATTTCAGGCTACATAAACAAACAACTTACACATTTAGAACATCTATTTCAGGACTTAAGGACTTAATAAAATGAACTAAAATCCAGGCAAGATAATCCAGCATGACCAAAGAGCATGACTCAACATAGACTGTAAACATTTTGAAAAGTGAGGCCACAGTTAAACTCACCTTACATTACCATTACCATTACAATAATCTCAACCCACAAAAAGCTCCCAGAACGGAGCGATGGATTCCACGTGATATTTTCGTAATTTACATTCACAGGTGAGGTGAAGCGATTAAATAATTGGTAAGGTAATGGGACACTGGACCGTCGTTTGCCACAGAAATCACATAATTCCAAATCAGTAAAACAAAATCATGAAATTGGTGGTGAAAGAGATGGAGAGCGAGCGAGACACACACACAACGGGTTGATATACGTTAGCGCACAAACAACATCCCGCAATGCCCTGTCACCGTAAAGGACTACAAAGCACCAGCAGTAATTTCCTCTCCGCGACAGCGTGTAGGCTACTTACGGGATGCTGAGCGCGCGGTGCTTAGGTTGCCGAGGACTCCAAGTATCCACAGCAATAACGTTACCCCAGGTATGGGGAAGCGCCACATCTTCTCTTTCAAAGCGCCGTCAACAAAGGCGATCGTGGATATTTTCTCTTCCACTGTACGTCTGGTAGGCTTTCACACCCCTCCCTTCGCGGAGGCAACCCACAAGGCGGTAGCACAGTTACGGTTATATGATCAGCAGTACTGGGGCTGCTATCAAGCAAATGCTCTTCGAGCTGGTGCGCAATTCAACCACTATCACCCAGCAACAACGGACCTTCCTTGACAAAGAGCGCTGGGTTGTTTTTCAGAACAAGTATTCACATTGCATTGTTCCAAAATATGTTGGTGTGTTTCCTCTGTTTGCATTGTTAGAGTGCATATATCCAATTTGAAACAAGGCCTCCGAAAGGGTCGCTGTCCAGGTGCTGAAGTTAACGTCCCGATGTCCCCCGTTTGTGTATAAATTGGTATGGCCCACCAAACACACATGGGGGACACGAGTCGAAGAAAAGAAAACGAGGAGGGGTTCTTAAGTGGTTTAAGGTGGATTCAACCAAGTAAGGCTTTTTACGTATGCGTACAGGCTATGGACCAGCACAACCTATTTCCATTGTCTTTCTTTCCAGTACACATTGATTGCGCACATGTTTCATATTGCTTCACAAATTAGATAGGTTTTTGTGGCTAATAAAGGTAGCATCAATAATTGTTGTTGTCATGAAAATAAACATCACATTAGGATGTATTGTGATTTGCATATATAAATGCAAATATATGCTTTTTAATAGATCAGTGCAAACGCATAGGCTTTAAAAACACGCACCCCACTCTCTCATGCAACACAGTGCAAAACGACAGGCTGAGAAACAAGAAAAAAGATGATCGGATTTGTCCGGAAGGTGTAAAAGCTCAAACAAACCCCAACAGCAGCCTTAGCCCTACAAAACACTGTATTTCGCATTTTATCGGACATCATTAGCTAGGCTATGTACCAACGGACCTGAGGAGTAATTTCGTATCAAGCCTAGTTGCTAATGACTGTATAGTTTATTTTTAATAGCTGACTAGTTTATTCTCATTAGCACAAACATACACTCTTAAAACGAATGGGTTGAAAACAACACAACTTGCGTTGTTTTTAACACATCTCTGTGTCCAGATAGGGAAACACATTTAAGAGTGTACCAAAATATAAGCTCTCAGAATAATTATGATATAATTGTATTATTGTATAATTATTGCCACAATAATTATTTTCATAACACGGTCTTGTAGGCTGCAATTGACGACGCTTATAAATATGGTAAGATATGTTCTTTTCGGAAATAAGTAGGCTACTGTGTAGACACACCTATATTAAAATCAGTTACCGTAAAATTGGAGTATTGATACTGAAACATGAGATGGGAATGTGTTGTAAATAACTTCCATGTGTCTGAGAGCTCAATTGTCCATGTGGCCTGTAGATGGAGACATTCTGTCAAAAAACAAAGATCATCTTGTCCTCCCAAACCCATTCCGGGACGCTACGATGGTGGATATAGACCAGATCTGGGTAAATCCGGGTGATCTGCAAAAGTAGGTAGGCCATATTGCATATTTTGTTTCCCCCAAAATATGTCTTGTGTCGTTGCAGAATAATCTAGTTCATTATGTTTGAAGAAAACGGTAGAATAACTGCAGGATTAAAGTTACTCTACACAGCAAAAGTGGCAAATAACTGAATACCAATATGGCCTGTCCGCTTAAAAACAGTACCTCTGTACTCAAACAAACATGCCTGAAACACTTTAGGACACCAACTCGTGAGTAAGTAATGACATTCCCAAATGTAACGTTTAAGACATTAGCCTAGCCCACAATGTCTGACAGTGGGAAGACATTATAATAAAAATGCAATTTATCAAAAGCATCCTCTTTGGCTTCACACGAGCCATATTTTTATGGGCCCTTCTCGATAGCTGGCACTTACTCAAGAGAAAAGTCAACTTGAACTGAGCCAGCTGTCAGCCCTGGAGGGGCCGGAGAGAAGGGATGGGCCAGACTGGGCGTCTGGCTGCCTGGCTCCTCTCTGGGCCCTGTCCCTGCTGCTGCTGCTGGTGCTGGGGATGCTGGTGCTGCTGCAGCAAAGCCGGTCTGCTAAGCTGTGATTTCCAGCTCACTTCTGCCCGGGTGACTCCATTCATGCACTCAGAGGAAGTCAGCATTTCAGGATCCCAGGCCATCGAGTCAGACGAGTACTATGTGGCTGAAGTTACAGAGACTGAGCGAAGGGGTTGGAATATATTAGATTAGTTCTATTTATGGGGTGTCAGAAACAGATAGAAGAGAGAGCTAGACAGACACATACAGTGCCCTCCTCATTTATTAGCTCCCCAGATAAAATTCAATAAAAAGCGGTAGGCCCCTAGAAAAAAAAGGCAAACAATCTTTATCTTACAATGAAAACAATCAGGAAAATACAATCTTGAAGGGAGGTAAACAATGCATCCTAAACAATTAATAAAAACATATGTGCCACAAATATTGGCACCCCTGAAAAATCTTAAAAACATCATATAATGGAATCTTTTTTCTATTTATAATCTATGTCTTCAAGTTAATCAAAACATTTCCATACAGATCACTGTTGGAGACAGAAAACAAATCTTGCAGTCACCAGGTCTCAAAGAAAAAAAAGTGACCTCCATGCTAATAGATTATTTTAAAGGCATGTCACGATATATACCTTTGCTGTAATTTAATTACAAATGTAAAAGACTTGAAGAGTTGTTATATGCTATTGGGACTTTGCATAAAATCATGTTGGAATGAAAATGTAGCTTTTTAGCAACAAATTCTCAAGATTGTTTTGGCATACAATAGAAGGATGACTATACTGAGAAGAACCCCATTCCTACAGTAAGTATGAAGGAGGGTCTGAGGTATTGTGGGGCTGTTTCCTCCCCCAAAAAACCCCTAGGAACCTTATTAGGGTCCATGTAATTCCAGGTGAAGAGAGAGGGCCTGGGAATATGGATGATCTGGAGAGATTCTGTTAAAAGGGGGATGTTCTCAAATCCCTTTGTATACTCCAACTTTCTCAGAATACATTTTACTCAACTTTACCAGGGGTGCCAGTGAATGTGGAGGGTGCTGTGCATAGATAGATAGATAGATAGATAGAACAAAAGAAACAGTCATATAAAGGGAAAACTAGAGAAAAGATGCTGTTACTCATATTAAACAGCGTATCGTAGACTCCTTGGTCATTCCTTATGTTCCACAAGAAAATGTTGCTTTCATAGAACACAGCGAATGTTGTTTTTTGCACACAGACTCCTGCCAGCCATTTATCTGATCTTCAATGCCACCCTTCACATAGAGGAATGTCTGTGATGACTTTAATACATGTGAAATATCATCAGTCTGTGGGGAATTATTTTTAATGCCCAACCCACCCTCAGGGCTCAATTCCTTATTAACTCTGTTATGAAACCATCATGCTGAAATATGGACATTTTACAAAGAGGAAAGACAATTTTTAATTGTATTTATGTATCCTTTGTTCCTTTTAACCAGGGTAGTAACATTGAGACAGAGGTGAGCCCTGGCCAAAAAAATAAGCACCTATAGGGGATAAACATAACAGAGTAAGGAAAAATGGAAATATATCAACAATTAAGAGGTACAAGAGGAGAAACCAGCAGTGTGACTGTGGCAAGTTCAGATTTTAGTTCAAGTCCATCGGTCATAGAAAGTATGTTTTGGTGTTCAAAAAGAAAGAAATCACAAAAGGTTCTTAGACCTTGAATTAACTGCTTGTATATTTTACCTGATAGAAAAAAACAACAACTGATGATTCCTTGCCTATTGGCTCTGGATGGCGCACTAACTCTTGTGTCCTCTAAGAATGGCAGACAGTAGAAAATCAATTATTTGACATGACCGATGTCACAACAAATCTGCTAGTAAACAATGTTTACAGTAGGGTTCAGCGGAGGACCTCCTGAAGGAGCCCCTATATGGATTGCATACAAACTCACACTCCTGGTCTGACCAGGTGAGTGTCTGACAGGTGCGTCTGTCAGTTAGAGGCAGGTGTCCAGTTGACAGGAGGACACCTGCCCCTGACGGCTGAGAAACGGATAAACAAGAATAAGGTGTGCAGTAGTGTGAAATGTCACCAACACAGATAATATGTAAATGCATCGACAGCATATGAGAACAAATCTATAAGAACAATGTAGGTCTTTGATAAAGAGCGAATACATTGGGGTTTCTAAAATCTTAATCATCATTTCTTATCTTAATTTAGATCCACTCAGTGAAAACTGCCTTGAAGACAAAAGACAGACTAATGACTTGGTTTATCAGTTCTGCTAAACAGAATTTTTCATTGTTGTTTACCATCAGGTAAAAAATGAAACTGCAAAAGGTTCAGAATCTGACAGAAATCTTCATGCTCTGTCCATAATTTCTGAAATGAAATAAACAGTCAAACAAAAAAGGGAATATCTTAAAGAGATGAAAGACTGCCATATAAATGACCTTTCTCCCCTTCTCAGCCCCAGCAGACACATGCACACAAGGTCTGTTTGAAAATACCCACCCAAAAGACCCTCTGGCAGTTTTTGCAGACTGTCCAGCTCTATAGAAGCCCCAGTTGGACTCCCTCCACAACCTTCTGTGGTTGTCATGACAATGTGAACAATGGCCCCCACCTCACCAGTCTTTCCTCGTGGGCGGGGGAGTGCCGGAAGGAACTCTGCCAAAACAAAAAAAAAAAAAAAAAAAAAAAAAAAAAAAAAACAATGCTGACCCCGCCAAAGGCCCAAAATCCCCACCAAAGGCTGGCCCATCTAGCCCCACTACCTCACTCCTCTTTAGTCCTTTTTTACAGAAAGTTTGTCACTTTTCAAATGGACAATCAATGCAATGCAATCATCATTATTCATACTCATTCATCTTAGTGTCTTTATAGATACTATACTACCCCAAGTGGACACTAAGTTGATGAGGCTCAGTTGTGTGCAGATGAACAATATGTCCACTGTCTGTTTCATATGAATTTCCACCTGAAGGGAACTCCACCTGGTGCACTACACAGGGCCCCCTCAGATACTTTGTGGTGAACTGTGGAGACTCAGCATCACTCACGCAGTGCTCTGACCTTATATCTGTGTTACAAAGTGACAGTTTTGGCTGTGATGTTTCCCTTCTGTCTCTCAGCCAGTGTGCTTCACTAGACTGCATCTGACTGCTGACCTAGAACATGTGGACTGTGTAGCAGAGGAGTTCGATGCATCCAAAAACATCAGACTAATGGCGAAATCAGATATCAGTGACAAAAGAATTGAGATCTCGAGATTTCTTACTACTTGCCCATTTTTGTACAGAAGCAGCTTTACTCAGCCTCCAGAGGTGCCTTAAGCAGTTAAGCTGCGTAATAAAGAGGGATTATATTCAGTGTGTACAACTCAAAACAGCCCAAAGATCATGTGTGATACAGATTAGGTACATATTCAAATGGAACCTGAGGTTAGCACTGACTGAGACTCACCCACTGGTTCACCTGTCAACATGATAACATGCAAATGATCGGGTGGGATTTGGTAAAAGCTGAGGAGAGAGAAATAGCTGTCAGGATAAGTATTTACAAACAGCAGGGCTACGTCAGGGCCTCATCTACGTGCACTGGTAACAACTTAAGGGGAACAACAAGACACCCCAGAGCAAAAAGAAAACAGAAATGACTTTTTAAGGATATTTTTGAGCTTTTTGCCTTTAATTGGAAAGGACAGTGAAGACAGACAGGAAGTGACTGGGAGAGAGAGAAATGGGGTGGGATGGTATGGGCACTGAAGCCTGTTGCGCCACGGCGCTGCCCAAGATACTGATGTTTTAATGAGAATGGTTGGATAGTAATGTATGCATTCCTGCTCTGCACAGTTTGTGACTACCCCAACTGCACGGTTTCATGAAAGAGAATATTTCCCTCTTTGTACTTGTAGCTGAACACACAAGGGTCACATGATCTTTTGTGAAGCTCTTTGAAGCTGCCCATTGGGGTCCTTTATAAAGGTTTTACAGATTTACAGTCTCCTATATTTCTTTCAAATGTCTCCAACGTACATTCAGTTCAAGCAACACTACCCTAGCCATACACCAGTCCTCACCACCACAGCCTGAAACATGCAGTCTCAAAAGTCTTAAAAGCCGTGCATACATTAACGATGACTTTTTCCTGTTGACATACACTGCCATAGTTACCATTTTATCTTACGCTCCTCTGCTGAAGTATCTGTCAAATTATACATTCTTCACTGCAACTTCACTGTGAAACAATGTAATAAAGATTAATGAAACAACATGTATGTGTTATATATTGTAACTAAATATGTATCACTGATCTTCCCCCAAAGGTCAGTGGGGGAAGATCAGTGAAGAGCATTTTAGGGGGACTCTCCGGTTCACAGCAAACGGTAACTATGTTGTCACAGATTGCTCTGCCCGGGAAGTATTTTGGTCCGGTCGCCGTGGTTACTGAACAAGCTGGCCGGTGATTCAAAGTCACGGGAGGCAAAAACAAAAGAGCTTTTCTCACAGCTCAGGCCCCAGGTCTGGAGCCATGATCCAGGGATAAAATGCCATCCCCCAAGACAAGGCAGATGACATTAGAAAGGCTCTGGCACAAATCTGGCTGTAGCAGGCCAAATCCATTTAGGAGTTAGGAGATGGTTATACTCTGAAGTGAAAATGCAGCACATTTGATAGTAAATATGAAAATTGGATGCCCCACCCCAAACCAGCACAAAGTAGTGCTATAAATGCAATAGCAGGTGAACCTAAATTTAGAAATATTTTTAAAGGTACTCTAAGCGATGTTACACAGTTTCTAAGCTAAAATATTTTGTGTCACATACTGTACAGCAAACATCACCTCACCATCCATAGCTACCCGTGCCCTGAATACACTATAAAAAAAACACGGTCTTTGTAGACAGCCCAGGCTCCAAAAATGGCAACAAAAACAACCTGGTCCAGCCTGGACCATAAAAACATAGCAAACTGTTCCAGCCAATCACTGATGAGATGCGCATTAAGGAGAGTTTTGCTTAGAGAACATTGCTTAGAGCACCTTTAAAAAGTACGCTTTTCTGTTATAAAACAATTTCTTTATATGAGATAAGACCAATGAGTAAATCTTTATCGTGATTAGAAGACACCAGTTCTCCACCAGATTTTACACAGAAATACATCCATCCATTCATTCATTCAATATTCTGCATACAAATCCGAATGCAGATATTTTCATGGAGTTAAGAAATGGCATCAAACAGACACTAGAGAACAGAACATAATCATCATCCTCTCCTAAGCTTTAAACGAGTCCACTCGACACTAACCCAGCCACCCACGGGGTGAAAGAATGACTCTTGAGCACACCTCTCCCTGTGCACCGTGCCCATGTCTCCTATTAGATTAACCTCTCCTGAATCACACTTCTGTAGTAGGCCTCACAGAGAGGGAGTCTAAAATAACTTTGAGAAAACTCTTTGTGGAGGTTGGACAGAAGGCGCCCTCATCTGCTTGATTGGTAAATGCAATTAGTCCAGAGTATGCTGTGAATGAAGATTTATATCATGCTTGTGCTGCAGACATGCATGGGTCATCACAACCTAGCAGTATGCTCTGTTTTTAAACACCAAAGAATTTGTTTTAGTTGCCAAGGGATAACTAACATTCCCTATTGCACTCCACTTCAAACATAAATTCCGATTTTGTGAAGCAGCTGTGCCACCACAAAATGATAATAAATAAAAAGTTTTGAAGGTGTTGATCTTAAGATCCTATGAGTTCCAGAGGATCACATCAAGCTTATCAGCTCAGCTTATATGTTGGGGATACCTATATATCAAAATCAACAAATCTGTTGGTAGAAAACAGAAGAGATTACACAAATCATGATTTTGGTGCTGGTACAACTCTGGATTTCCTCTCAATGTCTTTTAATCAAAAGTCACTGCAAACAGTTTACACTGACAAATGGCAACTCTGAGCATTTGAGGTGAAAGGTGAAAACTACTTAGGAGCATGGAGTTGGGTTGTTAAACTATTTAGGAGCATGGAGTTGGGTTGTTTGGAGAGCTGAGAGCCCTCGGTTTCTTGTCTCACTTTGTTCAAGAGAATGCAGGCTGGTCCACAGGCGTCTGCTTTCTATTAGGCTGGAATTAGTTCTAGCTTGCCTGGGACAGCATTACTTAAATTAAATACTGGCGCTCACTTGAAAAGGTGGATGTCTCAAACAGCACCAGGTTTGTTACCAAGGGGACAGCCACAGAACCAATGCAGTAGTCCTCTGAGTCAAAACAGTGTATCCTAAGCCATTGCTTTACTGAATATTTTTCAACACACTAGTATAATAAATTGTCATCTCAGTACAATCAGATTAATACAATCATCATGTCATCAACATAATTGATCACATCCATAGAAATTCTATTTTAAAACATAGTGACATGGCATTAGTTGCACAACTTCTTCTTGTGCAGTTTTGTGTTACTCTAAGATGTTACAGGTGCTCACCAAAGTCCTGTACAATAATAAAGAACGGTAAGGGCAATGCTCATTTTCATAACAGAACCATAAAAGTCATGAATCATCTGATAGGCAAGGCATCAACAGTGTCACAAACACAGGCTGTGCATTTAGCTATGCAATTGCTCCCTCTGGGTCACTTTCCTTTTGATTACAACAGACACATAAACACTATCAAATGTTTTCATGGTGGTCAGCACATCAGTACCATCACAGCATTACCATAACTGTCAGGGCACGGTCTGGTGAGGTAGGCTTTTGTTTGTATGCAGGGAGACATTTAAGCTGATCTCTTTATCCTGCCCTTGTCTGTTGAACTGATGGCAAACAATCCAATAAAAAGCCTTTCGCAGTTTGCAGCTGTTGCTCCATCAGGTTTCTGCTCACCCGTGGGTGAGTGGCAGGCAGAGGCCAGGCTAGGTGAGTGTATGATGTTGCAGAAAGGGCAGACTCATCTAGGGGGCATGGTGGATAGTAACTTTGTAGGCAACATCACTGAATAATTAAAAAAACAAAAACCATGCTATTGGAACAGAATTACAGTTGATCAAATTATAATTACTTAGGTCGAAGTTTTTAATGGTGTTTTAGTGTGGAACACAAAGACTGCTGTCAACAATATCATCAGTTAAAGTACAAGGGAAAAGGGCCAAGTACATAACTCTGATACTCTGCATAATAACCATACAGCATTCTACAGTTACAGGTAGGAATTTAAACATAAAATATGTTTGCCATCACTGGAGAAAAATGTATTTAGAATGATAAATGTAGGTTAAATAGAAACATAAATTAAAATTATAATTGTGTTTTAGTGTACATTTAAATGACAAGTTATTTAGCTGCAGAACTTATATTTAACACAACACAGCAACGATCTAAGACAGAAATGCCTGCTAGTGCCTGACCAGACCGGGTGGGTTTGCTGAGGTGTTCAGAAGCAGCAGTCGCTGAAGCACACAGGGTCAGCAGCACAATGACAGGCCAGGCACTGCTGCACTTTTTAGATTGAGGTGTAGAATTGCAGTGTCTCAGCGCTCTCTCTCTCCCTCTCTCCGTCTGTCTGTCTCTTTGCCTGTCTTTCTATCCTTCTGACAATCTGTTCTCGTCCCTTCTCTCTCTTTGTAATTCCCCCTCTCTCACACATGCTTCTCTCTCTCTCCTTTCTCTCTCTCTGGTCACTTCATCACTTCGGTATTCTCTCTGGAGAATCAATGCAGTTCATACGGCATTAACTTTCATTAAGCAATAGAATTTCAATGGAAAAACCTGCCAATCAATAATGAGTACTAAACTGTCAGCCATGGATTTTGGATCAGAAAGACACAGAAGGCATTTGAGGATGACCCTGGTACAGACAAAGAGGTCAGGTGGGTTAAAAGCCTGTTATTGGCTATTATCACAGTGAGATTTTAGCACACAGACAGTTCTGCCGTTCAGGCTTTTTCCACCTCACATGTGCAATACCCACTGCTAACTCTACTGGTATGGGGCTGGTTGGATCTGGGTCTAGGGATTGTTGAAAACCTGTAAAAAACACTGTAGTTCAAGGTGCAGTCCTCCATCCTGGTGAAGGTTTGTCGATGCATGAACTCAACAGCCATTCAAATTACTTTCTACCCTTCTACAGTCAGGTTGATTGACTGGGATAGTGTATGGCTCGGTCTGATTCACTCTGTTGGAATCCTGTTAGTAGAGTCGGGACTGTGCATGGACACGGGAGTGGAGAGGGGAAGCTAGAGGAGAGGGAGGACAAGAGAGAACAAGCCAGTCTGGTGATAGTTGTGAAGTTTACCAACATCAAAAACTGCCAGACAGAAATAATCAAACCCTTTTACCCCCTGTCCCACTGTCTGTGTATACTTCACCATAAGTTGCCCCAGTGCACATTTGCAATGACAGTAATGATGAAATGTCAGAACTCTATGGATCAACTGTCAGTCAAAAATAGATAGTTGTCTGCATTGCTGCTCACAGCTAGACGTGGAACATGATTTTGGGGAAATCAATCATAAAACTGACCTAATGTCTGACACCAGAAAACCTCTATCAGCAATGAATGAGAAAGATTTAAAACATATGCACCAGGGTGCAAGAAGATTATAAGGTAGGACCTGAATAAAAAAGCAATACATATGACTGATGGGTGACTGACACTTAAAGGTAATGCCTCATTCAACTGGTGTTATCGTTATGTTGAAACATCCTTCAAAAATGTAATGGAAAGCCCACTTCGATGCACCATGTGCAAGAGGAATCACATGAAGGTGACACACAAATCCTACAAATGAGTTTCCTGGAAAATCAGATTAGGAAGTTTTAGATAACAGACATGCTAGGAGCCATAGAGAGCACAGGATTTGTCTAGTAAAACTGCCTCTAAGGCTAAGACAATGGACTACTTCTGAAGGGAAAAGATGCTAATGAATTAAACTTCTGAATGGATTCTTTGTCTTGTCTTGTGTTTTTCTTTAGGGGTTGTTCATATATTTATGAATTAAAAATATGTAGATGAATAAACAAGGCGAAAAACAAGGAATAATGCAAAGCACAACAGTGAGAATCAGTCTGCTTTAGGGTTTACATTTTGTTAGTTTCTACTCATTTCTCTTCTTTAACAACATCTGGACTAGAAGAAGAATAGCCTTAGGCTTTTCCATTAATCTTGTGATTAATATTCAACTGACCTTTTGCAAATGTCCAGTGCAGGATTAGACAATATTTAATGGGTAAACTTTTGTAAACTTCTGAATTGCCATGCAATAGAGGGTGGCAAAATCTTATTTCTTTAAGGATTCGTCTGATAGGACCTGAACAATGTCACTCAAATCCTGGGATCCCTTTTCATTTGCATAAGAAGCGCGGTATAAATAGCGTTCCTCATCCTCAGTCCTCGTCGGGGCAATCTTGTAGGGGAGTTCTGCCTGTGCGAGAGAGGACACAGTCGGATTTTCATCCACGTTAGGCGACAGTTGGTAAAAAGATTCAAAGAAGAGGCACGGAAGAGGTAACATTAAGTGTCGGGAGTACCAGTCAACATGTCTTCCCAGTCATCCTACAGGAAAATGTTCGGCGGGGAGAGACCTACCGCCAGGTCCAGCTACTCAAGTCGACAGTTCTCAGCCCCCGTGCTGCGCTCTCGGGTGTCTTTTGGCGTCTCCTCTGCCCCGACCGTCTACGCCACCAAAACTTCGCGGGCCCGCACTAGCGCATCTATGCCCCGACTAGCCTCAGAAAACTTGGATTTTTCACTGTCAGACGCCATCAACACAGAATTCAAGACCAACCGGACCAACGAGAAGGCACAAATGCAGCACCTGAACGACCGCTTCGCCAGTTACATTGAAAAAGTGCGTTATCTCGAGCAACAGAACAAGATACTGAGCGGGGAACTGGAACAGCTGCGGGGGAAAGGCACCTCTCGCATAGGCGACCTGTACGAAGAGGAGATGCGCGAACTGCGACGCCAAGTTGACCAGCTGACCACTGAGAAAGCCCGAGTGGAAGTCAATCGTGACAATATGGTAGAAGACATCGAACGCCTGAAAGCAAAGTATGTTTTTTTGTTTCTTACAATGTTTAGCCTACGTGTTACGAGTAAAATCCAAAAACACAACAAACAAGTAAAACAGCAACTAATCATTTTGCTAAAGTATAATATGCAGGCAGAACATCTGCTTTGATCTTGTAGGGTTAATTGTCATATATTTGCAGTTGGCTGGATAATACACAATGATGAGGCCACAGCAAACATCTGTAACGCTTATTATGGATGTGATGTTTTCCACTCCCTGTGTCCGGTCCTCTATAGTGTAATGAGTTGGGAGTGTCAGCTGTACCGACTCTGTCTCTCTCTTTTTTGTAGGCTCCATGATGAGATTCTCCAGCGCGAGGAGGCAGAGAATAACATGCAGAGTTACAGACAGGTACTAGGCCACCTCATGGCTTGCATTAATCCTTTATGTTCCACATTTCTCCAAATGTGTGCAATGCTCCTCAGATTTCCAATGAAATGCATCATCAAAAACCTTTGGATTTCTTTTTTTGCTGACTCAATCACTCAATTCTCCATAATTCTCATGACAACTTTAATTTACACTCTAATTTAAAGTAATAAATCAGTTCAGTATAAAAACAATCTGTCCCATGGTCAAACAACTGCAGAGCCGCTGCCTTGCTGCAAGCTCAGTAGAGAAAACTCTGAGCTGTGTAGCAGCGCTAACGGGCCCATGTGTGAGAGGGTTCTTGGCAACTTTTGAGTCAGTATTTTGGATACATGGGCAGCGATGTGGATGGGTGGTCAAAATAACGGATAGACTTCAGGGTGTACAGAGGCAATGGGGCAGTGTCAGGGTCGACTTCTAGGCCAGTGGTTCTTAAACTGGGGGGTGGGATCCCGGGAATTGTAGCTGTAGTGTTTCCATGACATGTCTCTGAAAGTGGATGCTCTGTTTACACTCAAATCTCTACCTGCGGCTCTAGCAATAACTTTTGAGTTGGAAGATGCGGTGAGAGAGCTTAGCAGTGACAGAAGACTATGCAGCCTTCTTTTGCAACGACTGGCAATTACAGAGTGAATGAGTACTTGTTATTACTTGAATATTACATGAGATTGTTAAAGGCTGCAATGGACATTAATGCCTTTGGCGTTGACAGCCTACCTATCAGAGAAGACATTTTCTGCCTCTGCTGCCAAATTTCACAACATTATCCAAAGTGAAACAAAATTTCTGGCCAATCTTTTTTGGGGGTCACCAGACAAAAAGTTGTAAGAACCACTGGTCTAGGCCTGTTGTTTTGCTGTGGTGAAAGATAAGTGAAATTAGACATTTAATTAAATCTGTTATTTACTCATACCTGGATACAATCCATTCCTCATATCTGGATGATCAAATACCATTACTGTTTGGTATGGATCAAATGTGGACTCACGTTGGTTGGTCAGATGGTTTCCTCTAAATACGTGCTGTTTCAGAACCAACTCACTCCTCATACTATTTGTCTATTTGTCTTACACATAAAGGACCATTATTCATATTGCACTGAATGTGGGCATAATATAATTAAACCTATCAATAGATGGAATAATAACAAGAACATTCCACAATTATGACCTATGACCTGAAACAACATAATTAAGATATAACAATTATTTTTGCTGCATTCCATTCTGCAGCAGTGCACTCGTTTAGTCTTGAACGCACACTAGCACACCCCTTTGTTTTACAGTGGTAATTGCTGTATAAGTTGTCTTCTTTTTGCATGTATTTTTCCAGGTGAATAGTATTTCAAATTCAGTTAATCTACTCTTCAGTGTTTAAGAGTTTAGAAAATGACTGATGTTTCCAAAATCATTGACTCATTTTGTCTAAAAACACACACACACACACACACACACACACACACACACACACATAAACACACACACACGGACTGCCCCGATCCCACCCACCCTAATTAGAAAATTAACTCTTTTTCATCAACTGTGTTGTTTTTGGCTGTCTTGTCCTGCTCCGTTCCCCACTCGATCTCACTGAGCAGGGATTTAGGCGTGAGCTGCTTTGCTGCCCTGGCACCTCTGTGTGGTAGCAGTAAAGCCTGAAGTGACCAAACACCTCTGCCACCAACCTTATAGTGTTGACTCTATTACTGTCTGTTACAGTTACCATTGCACACACACACACACACACACACACACACACACACACACACACACACACACACACACACACACTGTTCACACATACTGTACACACACACTGTACACACACTACAGAAATGATAACGGTCTTCTTACTTTCCTGTGTGTGTGTGTGAGTAACCTCTGACCCTTGAAAGTGGGCTGGATGAGGACTTTGCTGCTCCTGGATGTGTGGGTTCAGGGGAGAGGACAGGCTGTACACAGCAGGCCAATGTCTACTGAATGGCTGGCTTTGTCTGGGGTATTAGAGTTGGGCATAGCTGCTTCGCTGCCCAGAGCCCTCTTGCCATGGCCTGACAAAGCAGGCTGTTTATGCCAAAGGCTGTTGCCAAGAGTTAGGGTGTGTTTGTGTGTATATGCCTCTGTGTGTGTGTGTCTGTATGTGTGTGCCTCTGTGTGTGTGTGTCTGTATGTGTGTGTGTAGCCTAGTGTGTGTGTGTGTGTGCATCTCTTTATCTATGTGTGTGTGTGTGTGTGCATATGTCTGCAGGGTCAGAAGAACTGAGAAGGGGAGACCACACCACCCACGCTCTGTATGTGTGTGTGTGTGTGTGTGTGTGTGTGTGTGTGTGTGTGTGTGTGCTCATGAATGTGTGTGTTTGTTTGGTTGTGTCCGTGGCCGAGGGCTGCAGCTCAGGGGAAAGGCCCTGTGACGCTGTTTTGCAAAGTGGCCTCGCTGCCCCAGGCTGGCTGGATTTGGCTCATATATCAGAAGGGTTAGCCACAGTGATGGCTGGGTAGTGTAACAGGGAGATGGCTGGGTAGTGTAACACAGAGATGGCTGGTTAGTGTAACAGGGAGATGGCAAATGCAGCCCACATCTGGCTCACATCAACACCAGATCCTGGCCAGGCAGCTGTTTTCTGGCATATTTTAAATCCCATTTTACTAAAATTTATTCATATATTATTCACAGAGGAGTTATACATACTCTCTCTCTCTATCTCTCTCTCTCTCTCTGTCTGTCTCTCACTATCTATCTATCCATCCATGTGTTTATATGTATTTATTGACATATGTATTTATTGACATATGTCTGCATTGCATGTATGTAATTATACTTCTGTACAGTTTTTGAGAATAACTGGTAGCTGTTTTTCTTGTGTCTAGGATGTGGATAATGCTGCCCTGTCTCGGTTGGACCTGGAGCGTAAGGTGGAGTCGCTGCAGGAAGAGATTTCCTTCTTGAAGAAGCTCCATGATGAAGTAGGCACTGCTCAAGTCGTGACCTCTTGTCTTCCGTCGTACCCATGGTTGTGTCCAGTACTCTCCTTTTATGTTCCAGACAGTTGAAGCTCTTGGATGAGGTTCAATCTCCGCTGGCCTCTCTGGCTTTGATGTGGATCTAATCACTGCTGACCATATGATGGACACAGACACACACACACACACACACACACACACACACACACACACACACACACACACACACAACACACACACACACATAAACACACATACACATGCACACACACACACACACACACACACACACACACACACACACACACACACACACACACACACACACACACTCACACACACCCACACAGACCAGTGGAGCACAAACTGACCCCACCTTGCCTTCTGTGTGTTCCTGTAGGAGATGGCAGAGCTGCAGCTCCAGATCCAGGAGCAGAATGTCCAGGTGGAGATGGACGTGGCCAAGCCCGACCTCACAGCTGCCCTCCGAGACGTGCGTCTGCAGTACGAGAACCTGGCCTCCAAGAACATCCATGAGTCTGAGGAGTGGTACAAGTCAAAGGTCCGCACTGAAGCACTAGGCTGTTGTTTACATAAAACACTTCCTTTAGTGTATATGATTATAACTAAAGCAAGTATGCAAATGTAATCATTTTAGAAGATGCTGGCACAAAACTGTTGTACTGTACAGCCCTGCAGACCTGTGAATGAAGGCCAAAAGATCACGCTGTAGTAGAACTTTGAGCAAAGTCTTTGATCTGGTTACTTTCTCTGATTCGACAAATCTCTCACACAGATGTCTGTCTGCACCCCCACCCCTCAAACCCACCCCCACCCCCCAAACACAACACACACACACACACACATGGCTGCCTCACTCATCTCCTTAGCCATGTCCTCTGTCCTTTCTCTCTAAGCCTCCCCATATGCTTTGCAGTGTCACTGTCTAATCCCTCTCTGATTGTGTGTGTCTGTGTGTGCGGTTGTGTCTCTCTCTCTCTCTCTCTCTCTCTGTGTGTGTGTGTCTGGTTGTGTGTGTGTGTGTGGTTGTGTGTGTGTGTGTGTGTGTGTGTGTCTGGTTGTGTGTGTGTGTGTGTGTGTATGTGTGTGTGTGTGGTTGTGTGTGTGTCTGGTTGTGTGTGTGTGTGTGTGTGTGTGTGTGTGTGTGTGTACATGTCCATACATGTGTGCTTGTATGAATGTGTGTATTTATTCATCTTTTTAGTAATGGTCACAAATATTGTTTTTAAAAATGACACAATTTCGAGCAGGGAATAACAGGCACCATGTTGGACTGTAGAATAGAAATATAGTACTGTATATCACCAAAAGTTTGAATCAGAAGTGATTCTGTTTTTTACATCTCTCTCTCTCTCTCTCCCTCTACTTCTCTCTTCTCCCTCTGACCGGAGCAGTTTGCTGACCTGACTGAGGCTGCAGCCAGGAATAGCGAGGCCTTGCGTGTGGCCAAGCAAGAGTCTAATGACTACCGTCGTCAGGTGCAGGCTCTTACCTGTGAGGTGGATTCCCTTAAAGGCTCTGTAAGTGGCTAACATCACCACGGAGAACTGCTATACCCTAGCCTGACGAGCCAGACCCACATAAAGATGTAGGGTCTGGGAACTCACCATTGGCAGTGCTCAATCCGAGGGGCGGGATAAACGGTTGTCTTTCAAATTCCCTCTGCTAACTTTTGCTAACTTAAAAAAAAGCTTAACTCGAGTCGCAGCCAAAGCCGATTCAAAGCAGCATCCATCTTTGTTTTCAAGTAGCAGGGAATTCACACGGAACCGTCGCAACTCTGCTGTCATTATGTTAAGCCCTCCCACCAACTCTATACACGATGTGATTGGCCTGACTAGAGTTTGTTTTTTCTAGTTACATTCTAATTACATTTGCTGCCGCTAGGGTGCGTCTAGATTTCTAGGCTAGCCATACCCCTGAAGCCCAATTATTGCAGCCTGGGCATTGAGTGTCCCATTGTATATATAGCACAGTACTACAGGTGTAGTATCACTACATTATAGTAAATGGGGGTAATGAATAAATCAATTCATAAACACAAAGTGAAGTGAACAGATATTAGTCTGTTCTCATTAGTGTCATCTAAACTCGGACTGTTTTGTGAATGTAACTTTGAGGAATATACAAGTAGTCATGTAATAATTTGTCTGTTTTACCGAGCATATTCAGTGGTTTCATAATTCATACATAATTCACACTCATAATTAGGCCTATACTGTTGTGTTCATATGCACTGGACTGGCTCCTTCCTCATGCCCCCATCTCTCTGATCCAGAACGAGTCTCTGGAGCGGCAGATGAGAGAGATGGAGGAGAACTTCTCCATGGAGGTGTCCGGTAGCCAGGAAACCATCGCCCGCATGGAGGAGGACATCCGCAACATGAAGGACGAGATGGCGCGCCACCTGCGGGATTACCAGGACCTGCTCAATGTCAAGATGGCACTGGACATCGAGATCGCCACCTACAGGAAGCTGCTGGAGGGAGAGGAGAGCAGGTGCCTGTGTAGAGTGCATAAAGATGTGACACATAAAGATGACACACACACACACACACACACACACACACACACACACACACACACACACACACACACACTTTTGATTTGAGACAGAGTGAAGTGTATAAGTGTATAGTTAAATAAATGTACCGGTAGTGGTATTATCTGTTCTGTATTTGATGCTGTCTAAGTACTCACATATTGAGCTTTATTGATGAATTCTACTTGATGGAATCTGTTCTGTTCATTCTTCACAGAATTTCTACCCCCATGCCAAACTTCTCTTCTCTTAATCTAAGAGGTCAGTTGACCCAATGCCTGCAGCCTGATTTTTCAGCCTGAGTACCCACCTATTTTTCACATGTTACAGTAATTTGACTTCTGCAACTTCTGGTTGAGCCTTGTCCACTTATTGTCAATCCTGTCACCACAGAATCTATGCTGGAGTCCAGGCCACTAGAGAGCTCAAGCACAACAACCAAGAAGGTACTCATCAAGACCATAGAGACCAGAGATGGACAGGTAAAGTTGCCACATTTACATCCGCACGTACAGCTTACAAGAAAAAAAATGAAAGTGATCATGTACATTGCTTTATTTGCTTTATCTCCTCTTTTATCACAGGTGATCAATGAGTCAACCCAGAACCATGATGACATGGACTGAGCGTTTCTTGATGGACGACATCCCTAATAAACATGCTAGCCAGAGAGGGAGAGAGAGGGAGGGAGAAAGAGAGAAGTGGATTCCCTTTTTGAGCCGTAGAAGCCAAGCTTCCTTTTGCTCCGCACACCAAACCCAATACAAACAGTGCACAGCAAGGTGACCAAGTCACAAACCTGAGTAATCAAACATCCTGCTTTAAAGAAGTGCCTTTCTGCTACTGATGGAGAAGAATGAAGCAAGCCAAGCCAGTGTGGTGTATAACATGTAGAACATAGAATTGCCCCCTATAGAGAGAGAGAGAGAGAGAGAGAGAGAGAGAGAGGGAGACAGAGAGAGAGAGACAGAGAGAGAGAGACAGAGAGAGAGAGAAATCCATGCTCTTGGGACCAGCACAGTTACACTGACACAATGCTTACGCTTTGACAGTCTTAGCACAAACATAGAAGACTCTTTTCTGTGTTACCAAACCTTGGAAATAAATGGCTATTTCCCTCTCATTTCAAGTCTCTCTTATTGCAAGGCTGTCTATGCATATTGTCTCTATAGCCTTGGTATTCACCTCTGAATTAAAGTAATAAGCCTACTTGCTAGAATTTCCTAGTCAATGAGTATTGATTATATTATATTTGAACATCCTTATGGCCTACCTTTTATACAATATATTTAATACTTTTATATATATTGAACACATTTTAGAACTATAAGATAGGCCTATAAAGCACTAACTTATGTGCCAAAGTGTACATCAAATCACATAAAAGTTCATGTTCAAAGGGAAGCACATATAGGCTATCCCAACGAAATGTTTTAAGCACGAATGTCAAAACATAGCCTAAACCTAATACTCCTTCCATAATAATAGCGGCTAACTGCTTGGCAGCGCTCACAGACGAGAGGACGAGCTTTGTAACTTGTCACTGCCACCTGATGGCCACCCATGGTTAAAGCAAGATGGTAACGTTGACCAAGAAACTACATTGTGACATCGAGTATACTATACAATTATTTATTTAGATATTTTCAGTCACTCGAGGTATGTTTATATTAAAGTCAGATATGAGTGCTATAATTCACCCGAAAGGAATCTTGAAATACCAGCCAAGGCCCATAGAGGGTGTTTGGCCAATGCGTGTTCCTTTTGCCACCGGTAAGACTTCCTTCTGTCTCCCAGACTCAAAAACAACAGCTCGTATGAGAGTACACTTCAACTTTTCGAGGCTCCTAAGGCAACGCACACCAAGAGTTGTGTTCGACCAGGGAAATCACCGTGTGAATGTAAAGAGCTGTTTTTGAGCACAGTATGTAAGGGACATTAGTCAGAGAGGAGACGCATTAGCCTACGTTGCCGGTGCTCCCGAGCGACGGTGTGTGACAGAGACTGTAACTTTGTTCGAATGACGACATCTGCCATAGAAAGAGTGATGGTGCAGATGCAATTTCAAGCCATCCGTGTTGGTTTTCGGACTTGTAAAAATGCAGACAGACGTGATCATTTCTAGTGGACTCAAACTGATCGATAACCATTCTCTGACTTAACTTCTGATTGGTATACAGGTTACTTTGTAGGCTATCTTTTGTAAGGTTTCCCATCATGTCTCCGCTTAAAAGTTCAAGCCGAGATTGTTTAGTTTGAGAGAGCGCTTGAACTTTAAGAGCATTGCAGCTAGTGGGTTGTTTTGAGGTGCCTCCGGCGTAGGAATGGGCTCGGTTACATCCGCTCTAACACGGACGCGCAACGCTCTTATCAAAGTGGGCTCGGAACCGCAGGAAGAAGAGGAGAGAAGCCAGTCCGCACCTGAGTCGGTTCATGGAAGAAAGAAAACTGCACGCTCCCATATGTTCCGAAGCCGACAGAGCACAAAACAGTCGCTGTCCGAGGTACTGAATGTTCCGAGCAATGGTGCTAGAGTACAAACTTCCAAAGGTGTTCAGACCGAAAGTGGCGCTTTTCCAGAGGGTAAGTTTGAAAGGTTACATGTAACTTTCTTTTAGGATTTCTTGACCGTTCTTTCACAGCTCTAAGTTTTGAATAACATATGTCATATATTCAAATATTCAACGGTATGTCAAGTTACATTGTTTAAAGAAAAGCATAAACCTGACTTCGAGGTAGCCTACATTTAATACCCCCAATGAAATACTACTACTACTACTACTAATAATAATAATAATAATAATACATATCAGTCATTAAGGCAGAAATACATATCTTATTTGGTTTGCTACATAGTAAAACAACCATTTTTGTAATGAGCAGTAGAACAGCTCAGTGCTTTACTTGGTCAATCAATGTCGCAGATTATACAGGGAAAAACACTTCACAGGAAAATGGCGAAGCCGGTACAATAGAAAACGCTACATTCTGCTCAAACATGAATAGTAGCTAGCGATCCTTTGAAGACCAGGGGCGCGTGTGCCCAGCGGGCGCTCCCCAACTTTCAGCCAAACTCTTTGATGTTAGAATTGCAGCGTCTATTGATGTTAGACCAGGCTCAAGCGCGTGTGTAACATATGCATGTATCAAAGCGGGACATGTTTGTGTGCACTGGCCCGCACCCCCGCAAAACACACGTGTAACATAGTGTTTTTGGTGAGTTATTTCAACACGTTTTATTGGTTTAAGAGTAATGCTTGAAGCTGATGATTAGAAGTACTCGCATGCAATGCACATTAAATATATTTGATACAAAACAACAAGCAAGGTGTTTCTGAGCTACTAATTAATACATCAAACTACATCATATTGTAAATCAGAAAGTAACAAAATAAATCTTGGTTTGCCTCTAAACGTTTCCTCAAACTATTTATTTATTTCATAGGCAATACAAATGTAGACCTATGAATATGTAAGAAAAATAAATTAGGTTATATTATATGATTGTGTTTAAGAAAAAGGTAAAGGGAATAGTTGGAATAGTTGACCTGTATAAGTTCAGTAACTTATACAGGTCAACTACCTGATCTGCAGATATGTTTAATAGAAAAGTTATTTTCCTCAATAACTTATACACTCAGCATGGATAAAGCAGTTGTCTTCTTGTCTTCAGATCTCTCTCTCTCTCTTTCTGTCCCGTTCTTCCTCACACCTTTTTCTCTCTCATCCGCCACTTTATCTTTCTCCACCTCTTCCTGCTGAAGAAAGAGCCTGTCCCTTGGTGGCTCTTAAAATACCTCCAAGAAACCCCATGTTCACTGGTTGCCATAGGCACGCGGCACTGAAGCCTCATATGTGTTTTCCTGTGTAGCCACAGGCAGGTCTTGCCTTGCCTCTGGGAACTACCATGATTGCCAGACTGTGGGGAGACTCCATTCAAGCTGCTGGGTGCTGTATGCTGTGTGCTGGGTGCTGGGTGGCAGAGAGGGCGAGTGGTTCGCCAAAAATATACAGTAATGTGTGCTCTTTTAATTTGATCCTGTAGGACCACAATGTTTGGTACCAGAGGAACTTATGTCCTCAAAGGGGTTTTGGCTATGGAACATGAGATTAGATTAGAGTTATAAGTGAACAGCTGGTTGTTTTGGAAAAATTATGATTTTAAACTCTGACTTGTGTTTATTATTTTTGTCCAGTAAATCAGTAAGCCCCATTACTCTCTCCTGAGAGCTGTTCAGTACAGGCACCTCACCACATCTCTATTTGGTCTGGGATTTTCTCTTCTATAATCATTCTATAATGGGGCAGCCGTAGCCCACTGGTTAGCACTCTGGACTTGTTGCCGGTTCGAGCCCCGACCAGTGGGCCGCGGCTGAAGTGCCCTTGAGCAAGGCACCTAACCCCTCACTGCTCCCCGAGCGCCGCCATTGAAGCAGGCAGCTCACTACGCCGGGATTAGTGTGTGCTTCACCTCACTGTGTGTTCACTGTGTGCTGTTTGTGTTTCACTAATTCACCGATTGGGTTAAATGCAGAGACCAAATTTCAAGATCAAAAAAGTATATATACTTATACTTATACTTCTCTTGTGGGGTAAATCATACAACACAGTAAATCTGCCCGTGTGTGTGTGTGTGTGTGCAGGGCCGAGACTGATGTTCAAAGACATGACGTGATAGGATGTGAGAGTCCTGGCAGAAGTGGACTGAAGGTCTCTCTCTCTGTCACACATTGCTGAGCAACTACTGCCCACTGGAGAGGTTATAAAAAGCCCTATTGCACAACATGGATAATTACCACTGGGGTGGATATCTGTGTGAGTAAGGGAAGAGGGGAAGAGAGTAAGGGAGAAAAAAGCGAAGAGAAGAAGGGACAGAGGAGGACAGGAGAACAATAGAGAAATATGAGCAGGAGGAGGAGAGAAGAGGAGAAAAGGTTAAGGGTAGGGAAGGGGAGCTGAAGAAAGGAGAGGAGGTGAGAGGATTTCATAGGAGAGGAGAAGAGCAAGTGAGGTGAATGACATGATGGCAGCTCCCTGAGGAGGTGTTCCCTGTGCCCAAAGGGTCACATAAATAGCAGGAAATTGACACTTCAGTGATAAACAGAGGAACACTTGACTGAGTGCCTGATTGAGTTTCCACAGCGTCTTGGGATGGAAAGAAAAGAGGATGGGCGGTGGGGGTGTGTGGGGGTGTGTGTGTGGGGGAGGTGTGTGTGTGGGCGGTGGGGGGGGGGGTGTGTGGAGGAATAAAAACACAATATAGGAATTGGATTGTCGTGTGTGACTCATCATTGATAGGAGCACTTTAGCCAGATACTAAGATGAACATTGAGATGAACATCCATTCAGGATTCCACAAAGCATCATTTAGGCTATTCATTTTTTCACTATCTCACTCTCTCTCTCTCACCTACTCTCTCTCACTCTCTCTCACTCTTTGCCACCAATTTCGATTGGCTGTTGCGGGCGAATGCTTTTATCAGTTATTCCAGAAATATTTGCACTGATAAGGCATGGTCTGAAGATGGCCTGTGCCAATTCAACATCCAATATGGCGGCCGAATCAATTATGTTGATGTCACAAGTTTGCCTGTGTCGGCCTAAAGAACTCCCACAGTATTACCAAACACCACTAGAAAGTTTTAATTCCAAACATATCAACAACTTCAGGCCAAAATGCAGTTTTGCTAATTGCAGTGGCTCCTAGAGATCAAAGGTCACAAAAATGTTTGTGCATTCTCCTAATGGGGTTATGAGTCTATGTGCTAAGTTTGGTTATGATATATGAAAGAGTTGCTGAGATATGAGCTCACTTTCTGTTTGCCGGCTTCGCCTTCAATTTTGATTGGCTGTGACGCTTTCAAAGCTTTTGAAAAATTAATATGCAATGGGATAACTTTTGTGAGGCTTAGTCTGAAGATCAAGTATGTCAAGTTTGGTGTCGATTCCAACGATACCTCATGTTTGACAATCAGGTTAACGGGTCAAAAGTTACGTGCATTAACGCACTTGGTGAAATGAATCATGGGACTGTCCCCAAACAGTGTGCCAAACTTTTCGCCAAACGGTTCTATGGGCTGCCATAGATTCCAATGGCAGATAGAAGATGCATAATAATAATAATAATAAGAAAACATAGAAACACAATGGGGCTTTGCAGCTTCGCTGCTTGGCCCCCAATAATACAAATAATGATTGTAGCGAAGGGAGAGAGCAGTGACCCCGGTCATGAACCTGGGTCTCCGGGGGAACTAATGACCCTTTCTATTTGTCTCGTAAATCCGCCGTACGACCTTACGACAAACATGGCTGAGCCCATAGTTGAGATGAGATGACATGTATTTTCTTTGCATTTGTACACACTATATTACATTGCTGCTTCAATCCGGTCACCAATTCATGCATTGCACGGTCTTGCTGTGCGTGCAATACAATGTAACGATTTGTTTTCCAGCCGGTTAGCTAGAGACTACATGTAGCACAAAACAATAACAATGATTAGCCCCCTGCTAATGCCCCTCGTGGCTTGAGAGAAACGCGACAGCACTTGTTGAAATTGAAATAAGCGAAATTGAGTTACTAGTGAGTAAAGTTTTTATTATTATTTCACATTGACCATACCCAACAAGGGAGAATGAGGGACGTGTTCTGGTGTTCTAGACAAATGTCCAGCACTAACGAGACTGCTGCCCTGGTGGCATCCATGTTCTTCCCAAAAATACTACAACCCCCAGCGTTCGCGCTAACAATTAATTCGTACATGTTGTACGGGTGAGCATACGAGATTTACAAGTCAAATGGAAAACGCCATAATCCTGCAGCTTGACCACAACGCCAAAGAACCAGGCCTGTTGGGATGGCAGTCAGAGCGCATACTCAACTGTAGTGACGGTACTCCGTCACACTGCCCTCCCCTTCGGGAAGCTTGCCCATGCACCTCAGGCACACTGGCGTCCCTCGCGCAACCACCAGCCGTACTTTTCCCATCCCAGGGTGCCCCACACACGTGCTTCACCCATCTCTGGGGTCCTTCACACTGGGGTCAAGCAGCTAGGTGGACACAATTGTCTACTTCCCCTAGGAGGAATGATAGTTTTTGTTCATTTTTTTCATTCATTATTTGTTGTATGAAATTTGGGGCAAAATATTCTTCCCTTATAATCTTGTATCTTTAGCCTTGCCAGGTTTACCTGTACGGGCCTACGGCCACTTTTGTATGGCGAGGCTATGGTCGCTGAGCCTGTACCTCGTCAATAGCTTTCTATAATTTTGAATTTGAGTTAAATATGGTGCCAATTTGTAATCAGATTTTATTCATTTATACACATTGAGTTTACTTAGCCAGGAGGTTAAGCCCTGGGGAAGAAGTTTTTTTCGATGTTGGTGGCCAAATCATTTAAATAAAGATTAAATAAAGTTGGAATAAGGCAGCAACCTTGTTGGACTCCTTTGGTCTGGTCTCTCTGTCTCTTTCTCTCTGTCTCTCTATATCTCTCCCTCTCTGTCTCTCTATATCTCTCCCTCTCTGTCTCTCTATATCTCTCCCTCTCTGTCTCTCTCTATGTTTGTGTATCCATCTCAGTTCTCCCTGAATGTCAAAACATTTCCTCACAGGAGAACATGGAAAGCCGACATTACCTTAAATGTCCCACTAATAAGGCTGTAGGTGGGGAATAGAACCGTCCCCGGCCGCTCGCTCATCATTACGCATGTGTGTGTGTCTGCGCGGTTGCTGTGGCAATCCACTTCCCCTGTCAGAGATGAGACTGTTTTTCCTATCGGTCTTTTTCCTCTCCTCTTCCTTCTCCAGCTGCACCTGATATGCAGTAAGGGTTAGTTGAGGTGGTAATGAAGGACGGGTTAATTGAGGAGGCTGTTGTGTGAATAGAGAGATAGTGAGAGAGAGTGAGAGAGAGGATAGAAATAGAATGAATAAGAATAGAAAATTGTTTTTCCAAAACTGAAACAAAACAAAGATTTTGGGATAAATACAGTTGAATAAAGATTATGTTAGAATGTCTTTATTCTAAGGTTCCGTTCCACCACACACACACACACACACACACACACACACACACACACACACACACACACACTTACAGTACACTGACAGGAAAGATAGTGACTGATGTGACAATAAAGTTTAATAATATTTTTCCTTTAACAGTAAGAGAGAGAGAGAGTTCAAAAACCTTTTTTTAAACAACCATGGGAGTTTTTCCCTAGATTTGGAGCGTTATTTAGACAAGTCCTCTTCAAGAAAGATACCAGTGGGTGTAATGGTTGTTTATGTTGATATCACAGTCTTCGTCCTAACTGTAGAACTGAGCTTAGCACAGCCTCTGAAGGTGAATGAGGCTCAATGGTCACCTTCAATTAATTAACACACTATTATATCATGTTTGCCTTTATTTTATATTCCTTATGATTTATCAATTCATGAACTACCAGGCACAGGCATTATGTGACTTTTAAAAGCACATACAAAAATGGCAAATGCTGTTGTTTTATTTCTTGAGAAAATGGCTTTCCATGGTGCCTCCTGATCTCTCTTAGCTGGGACTTCAGATGACTGTATGTCTAGTAATCCTAGTTCAGTTAAAACATGTAGGGACGCCTTCAGTGTGAGCAGTCTCAGCCCAGTCCTCTAGTGATTCACACATGTGGCTGCTCATAGAGAACCGTCTCTCACTGTCAGCTGCAAAGCCCCATCTGTTGCAGCAGCATGCAGGAGAGACACTGAGACGTCGAGAGTCGTGCAGAAGCTACCTGCCATCCTCCTCTAAGTCTCCACCAGGCCCAACACGAGCTAACACAGCAGCAGCAGAGCCAGCTGCTTCTGGCCCAGATGTGACCCTAAAGCTGCCTGCAGCCCGTCCACATCAGGGCCAGATCAGGGCCAGATTCAGGCCAGTTGTGGTCCCAGGCTTGATGCAGGAAGTCCTAATTCCTTCTCTCCCTCTCTACAAACGGCATCATTACTCTCGTGCAGTTGCCTAGTGACGCTGACGTCTTCGACTCCAGACCAGGCACAAAAGCAGACCTTGATAGCTGAGCGCTGTTGCCTGCTGTGCAGCCTGACAAAGAATGCCTTCTTACACATCACCTTTGTTGGAGAACTGTATGCGAAGCTATCAGAACATTTTGTAACCACACATGGTTCAAGTGAAGACTCTTTCAAGTGTTTTGGACATCTTGGTTTGGCTGTTAGTTTCTGCACTTATTTGGCTGATACAAATCAATTTGTCTGTCAACACAGTCTTTCTCTTTCCCTTCTACCCAGTACAGAGAGCATTATATTTTGTGAGTCATCCTTGTCTTGCATTGTTAAGAACAACCTTACAAATGGATTATGTTGACTGTGTCAAAATGTATGTAAGGAGAGGAGGAGAACAGGGACTCAGGGAGGAGGAGAGAGGACAAGTCAAGTCAAGTCAAGTCAAGTTTATGTATGACTTATGTATGACAAGTTATGTATGAGGTCATTCAATGTGACAAGAGGAAGGTGAGGAGAAGAGAGGAGTTAGGAGAGAGGTCAGTTAGGAGGAACAAATAGAGAGGACAGAAGAAAAGAGGGGGAGGAGAGGAAGGGACAGCAGAAGAGAGGAGGGAGGCGAAGGAGAAGAGGGCAGAGGACAGATAAGAAAAATGAGGAGAGAAGATGAGGAGAGAAGATGAGGAGAGAAGATGAGGGTGGAGCAGAGGAGAGAAGCGGAGGGTGGAGAGCAGTCAAGCTCAAAGAAGAACATTGTGTCCCTGCTGCTGACAGGTCCAAACACACAGACAGAAAAGGTGCTGTGCTCCTCAGAGTCGTACCCTCTGTCTCCCGCTGCATCAATGCACATTGTGGCAGGAAAATAAACTACATATAGAAAAACCTCAAGTACGCAAAACAGGTAATAAGGGAGATACAGTATGTCTCTGTGTGTGAATACTTATCCAATTTAGTGGATGTGTGTGTAATTCTGTCTCTCTCATCCTCTCTTACTTTCTCTCTCTTATCTTGCTCTGTGTGTGTGTGTGTGTGTGTGTGTGTGTGTGTGTGTATGTGTGAGAGAGAGAGAGAGAGAGAGAGATATTGTGTGTGTGTGTGTGTGGCATTTTGTTTGTGTGTTTGTTTGTATGAGTAACAGTGAGTTTGTGTTGTGTGAGTAACAGTGAGAATTCTGAGCCTTTTTTTGCAGCTGTGAAGAGTGTTCAACAGCGAGGGAGGGAGTGCGGTGTCTTTGCAGGAATGATGAGGAGGAGGATGCGGAGTATGTGTGTGTGGTGGGGGGTCACCAGAGAGCTGACACTTAAGCAGCCAAGGAGGGGAAGGGGTGGCAGGAGATGTGTATGGAAGAGGCATCATAACATGCTCATGACACTCTGCACAACTTCCCTTCCCTTGGCACACACACACACACACACACACACACACACACACACACACAGCACACAGACAGACAAACATACACACAGACATGCAGACACACACACAGACAGACAAACATACACACAGACATGTACCCACACACAGACACACACACACACACACATACACCGGCTATGGCTCCCACAGACAGCAGTTGCACGCCACACCCAGGAATACTGTACACTGCTCTGATAGAAAGAGAGTAAGAGAGAGAGAGAGATAATACGAGAGATGGACGCCCACACAGTGAATACTGCCAGAGGGAGTTTAACTCACTCACACGCCACGCGCGCAGCGCACACACGCTCAAACATTCTGATAGCAGGGAGGACGTGGAGAGCTTGTCTGGCGTGCGCACACGTGTGTGTGTGTGTTTTGGGCAATGTCAGAGGCCACCAACAGGAAGCTGAGGTTTAAGAAGGGTCGGAGTGCTACTTTCAGCATCGATGGCTTCAGCTTCACCATTGGTAAGTGATTGAGAGGGAGGGAGGGAGGGATGGAGAGAGAGCAAGAGGGTATGAGTTGGGGGAAATCTTTGTGTTAACATTTAAGAAACATTTGAACAATGCTTTACTGATACTGACAATTCTTAATGAAAATATGCCATGAAATGGCACGAGAGAGAGAGAGAGAGTAAGTGTATTTATGTATGAGTGTTTGCGTGCGTCTCTGAATGTGTTTGAGAGAGAGAGCATCTATGTTCAAAGTATGAAGTATGAAGTGAATAAAAGTCTGGTCATAATCAAACATCACTATCAGCCGCTGAACAATAGTTTAGACTATTTTGCATGAGATATGTTTTGACAGAGCAGAAGCCAGCCTTATCTTGTTGTAGAATTGCCTTCAGTGTTTGATCTTCCATGAAGTAATTCAGCAGCAAAGATTAGACAGGCGTTCCACACAGCTGCGCTCCTTATATATACCTATCTAATTAGCACAAAGGTACCGTTGGAGGCTGCCTGTCAACCTTTACCTCCTCGAGTTGACCGTAGCTCCATGGCAACAGGAGCGGTAGGTATTAGGGGCTTGTTCTCATCTAGCTAGCGGTAGCATTAATGGTAACAACGGCGATGTCTGTGTTTGACAGTAACCCCATGCTCCACTCTACCTCGCTCCATCACCCATCTGCTCACACATGCCCGCTCTAATCGACACATCTCACCTCCGCGCACGATCAGCGAGCGAAAGTCAGAGCAGAGCAGGAGGGAGGGTAGGTGTGAAGGGGACAGACAGGGAGCCGTGTCACACCTCCGAGAAATAGAGAAACACTGCACACAGACCTGACACAGAGAGAGTGAGAGAAAAAGAAAGTTGCAGGAAAAGAACGAAAAGTGTGTGTGGGAGAGAGAATCGAAAACTACATACACACAAAGGCCTAACTATATCACAAAAAGGTATTCAAATAAAAAGGTAAAAAAAGGATTCAAAATTAACCACAACACATGTAGGCCTATTAGTGGGTAGGTATCTCAAAGTGAAATCATCAATATTCTTGATTTAACCACATTAGGAAAAATCATTAAAACCCTGACCATTAAATGAACAGTGTTGGGCAAGTTACTTCAAAATCATTTCAAAGTAATTTGTTACATTATAATATTACTGCCTCTGAATTGTAAGGCATTACACTACTATTGTATTACGTTTAAGTTACTTTTACCAAAATATCTAGAAATATGGATTTGGAATTCTAAATGCAGTTTATTATGCTCAATGCAGCTCATTGCACTTCTAATGGAGGGCGATGTGGTATAACATAATGACTGAGCTTGGCTTAAGGCAAACAACAGTAGAATGCAATAGGCGCAGTGATGACTCATGATGCAATACAAGGAACAATCATAGCCAGAATTTTGTTAAAAAGCAGACAAAAGGTTGAAGTCTGGTCAATTGTGATAGAAATGCTGTAACTTTAGGCTTAGGCCTACTCATTAAAATCAACAGAGAGCCCACTACCTGTATATTGTAACCCAAAACTTAAAGACATGTCAAGATAGGCTACACAGTGCCGCTGCTGGCCATTTTGGTGCCCTAACTGGTGAAATACTATATTAACCTAAGTATGTCATCATATGGCCAACTATAAAGATGTAATCTGCCTGTTCCCAGGGATGGGTAGTATTTCTGAAACATGTAATTTGTATTTGTATTTCAAATACAAAATAGTATTTTGTTGGGTTGAAGGAAATGGCTCTGTATTTTGTATCAAAATACTTTGTTGGTGTGTACTTTTGTATTTTAAAAATACAGCAAAATACTATATGTGAAAAACATTTAAAAAAAAGTAGATACTACACACAGGTGTAATGAATAATTGGTAATTAGGCAAAAATTGTTTATTTTTATCGCAATCAGCTAATGTGAGAAAAGCTGTGTTCAAAGACACTCACAGCTTTTTTAGTGACGGCTATTGTTGAAGCATCAGCTCTGGTCTGAAGCACTGGTGTGAAGTCATACGCAAGTAAAGATGAGCAAGTTTACCTGTGCAAGTTCACATAAGGACACCGACAAAGGCAACCATGTCCTATTGCCTCCATGTCAATCTTTAACAGAGAAAATGTCAGATGTCTCAATGAACCACAATGACATCAATACAGGGTAAGGTGTTTGAATTCCCTTCCTTGTAGCATCCTTTTCTGCATTCCACAGTGGGGACAAGTTCACCTTGTTTAATTAAATAACAATTCTATTTCCTTCTTAGCTGCATACTTGAGGTTGGAGATATTAAGGTATATCAAGTTTCTCACATACTGGAACTTCAAGATACATAGCCTTATGATTTTCTTATTCAGTTCTGCACTGGACTTAAATTACGAAATTCGGCACAGATACACAATTATGATTTTGGCCTATTGATTATAATGTGGTTAATTGAAAGCTCTGTCAGTCGTTTTGGATAAGCATCAGCTAGATGACTAAATGTAAATGTAAATTCTGGAATTATTCTTCTGATCACACTACATGAACTTGCATACGGTATACTATTTGGTATGACGGGCCAAATTGTATTGTTTTTTTACTGTTTTAATAGGCTAAATGTTTGGGATAAAAAAAAGCTTTTTTGCAGTGCTTCCATACTTCCTTGAAAAAAGTATTTTGAGTATTTTCTAAAATACAAAAATACAGTATTTTATTTTGCTACATAATATGGTTAGCCTACTGTATTTTGTAGTTTATTTTGATACATTAAAAATGAGGGTATTAGGTATTTTATTTTGAAATACATTCTGATGCATTTTTGCCCATCCCTGCCTGTTCCCAGCATTAGCACAACACTTTGAGATGGTTAGCTTGTCACCTGTGACGATATATGCTAGGCCTAAGTGACTGACCTATCTGGGTGCGTTTGGAGATGCCTGATGAAATCAGACGTTGTGGCATAGGCATAATTTATCCTGGTGCCACACACCTTGCATGTAGCTGTTCACTTATTTCCTCGGTGCACGAAGTTTTTGTAACCGAAACATTTCTATCCCTTCATTTAATTCAAGTTCACAGCACGAAGCTGACATGAAGAGCATTTATGCTTTATCAAGAATCAAAAAAATTAGCGTGGCACCGCTCTAGATGTGTCATTAAATTAATTGTGCTATTTCGCGAGGTATAGAGATCTTTCGGTTTCACACACAAAGTGCACTTAACTGTTCCTCATATCCTAGTTGTCTCTGACAAATTGAAAATAATTAGCGTATAGGCTTATGTCCATCGAGTCAGTTGCAGCCAGCCACAGTAATCTTCAACCAGTAACGTAGGCAGGAGATACGTTCTGCTATTTGCGCAGTTGTTTGCGAATATGTATCAAAACATAACACCACTTAATTGCAGGTTAAAATGCATTGTAATCAGGGATGGATTACTGCACGGGCCTACCGGGCCTACCGGGCCCAGGCCCAGGGGCCCAAGAGGTCAGGGGGCCCTGAAGCCCAAGCCTTTGCATGGGATCATTGCCTCAATATCAACAAATCAGGATGTAGGCTATGAATCTGATTGAATTTAGTATTGGCCATCCCCAAAATGCACCAAAATACTAGCCTGGGTGTTCCCATGCTGCCTTGCGCGCGATTTGATTCACGCTGCTAAGGCAGCCTGGAGACCATGGAGCAAATTTTCGCCTGAGATAGGGAACCAATCACAGAACAGGGGGGAAAGCAAGACGATGATGAGCTATGCACAGACGCATTTGATAGACATCCGTGGCACCCAATAAACGGATCTGGGCATTTTTTTCAAATAGGAGAAAATGAACGTTTGGTTCCCAGACCACGTCTCATTGAGAAGTGGTGGCGCTAGCCAGGCTACCAAAATACAGGAAATCACATTAAACAAATTAAAAAAATTCTGGTGGAGGACCCCCAAATCCCCACTCCCACATATGCGACTATTAGTGGGGGGCCCTTAATACATCTGGGCCCAGGGGCACGAAGGTTCATAATCCGCCCATGATTGTAATGCGCGTTACTGAAGTTTGTACCGAGTAAAATATTACCCAATTGTTTTTTGTAATGCCTTACATTACCGCATTACAGCAAAAAGCAATATATTACAATAATTACATTACTTTTGTAACTCGTTACTCCCAACACTGTAAATGAATTACCCCAAATTACCCTTAATTACTTCACAGTTTGTTCCTCCTGCTAACATACATAGTCGTCTTGACCTGTTCAAGGATGAGATTCATTAAACTAACACCTAAACCTTGGCTTCAGTGAGATTGGGGGTGTCATGGTGAGAATGGTGTTTAACAAAGGAAGAAGAGCTTACAAAAAAGGAATATGTCTGTCATTGTGTCTTGGCTCATGATTTTCAATATCTTACATCTTTGGCATTGCTTCCTATATTGTAGAACCACTTCCCACATTGTAGCCTATAAACTGCTATTTTAGAAGACCCACAATCAAGTGCCTTTGTTTTGCTTCATTGTTAAAATCAGCATCCACATTACAGTCAGATACAGTCACAGTTCCAAAACTCGTTTCTCTCTTCCAAAACGCATCTGCAACACATCATTCCCCTTATCACTAAGGCATCTCCACATCTTCTGGTTGTCATAGTTACCCAGCGTAGCAATCGATGGCTCAGCAGGCAGCTCATCATTCTGTGGGACAGGTTGTCAATCAGCCTCGCTGTGGCTCTTTGGTCCACTTCTGTGCAGCACATCCATCGGCCATGTCAGCATTCTCACTAACAGCCCCTATTGAGCAGCGCTAAGAGTAGTGAGCGGTGCCTAGTCAAAGATGGTGTCATCAATTTTTTGTGTGTGTTTGTTTGTATGCATTGTGTGTTTGTTTGTTGAAAGTAAGTAAGTGAGTGTTTATTTACATAGCACATTTTTCATGCACAAAGTGCAAGTGGTTAAAATGTGCATTTGTTACATTTAATTTGTATGTGTGTGTATGTGTGTGTGTGTGTGTGTGTGTGTGTGTGTGTGTGTGTGTGTGTGTGTGTGTGTGTGTGTCGCACCTGGCTGGGTGTATGGTTGTGTCTTAAATGTGTTTGTGAGTTATCTTCACGTATTGATTCATATTTTGGATAGCTGTGACAGCAGACTGACATTTCCACTGGCAGGTCATCAGAGTCTCCACGAGTGTCCTCAGCACTCTTGAGTTTAACACATTTTGAAGGAATCACTCAGCTCACTAGACTGTTATGTAGCACTTCATTACGCATTAATCTTTTGAGTCCTACCACACCAGGTCGATGCTACAAATTGACACAATAAATTGTGTCATGAACAAACCTCTTGTGACGTTCTCAAACAAATTATTAAACATACAATACCCCTAGCAAGTAGCTGCCAAAAGCTCCATAAATTACAACCAAGGAGTTTGTTCGTACCACCACCGCCACAAGTCACATTGCCAACTGAAAGGACTGAGTGAGTCAGAAAGATGACAGATCCTAAGACTAGACGAGGGGACTTGATCTTGGAGTCAACAGCACACTAGCCTGTGAGGGAATCCAGTTAATTTCCTGAATAGCCAAAACATAGCCGACTGAACTGCTCACACGAGTGGGTTAACCTTCCTTGAGATTTCACCTACAGCCAAAACATACCATCGCTCACAAGAGTAAACTTAACTTCCTTGACCACGAGAAAAAGCATTCGGACAACACAAGCAACACATACACTGTCCTACAAATAGGCTATTAGTATATTATAGTAGACTAGTAGTAGCCTAGTAGACTTAGTAGTAGCCTAGTAGTTATAACAGTAGTATACTGCTGCACCAGGGCAGATCATTTCAGGCAGGAGGAGCAGTCTCAGCACCACCAAGTGTGTGAGCTGGCATTTTTAAATGCCAACATATACATTTCTTCCATAGTGTGTACCGGTATATTATTTTCCTACAACTAGAATATTTGTGCCATGAGTGAATCCGTACAGAACTTGGGCTAACGGTAGTGCTTGGTCTGGGAGCATGTATTCATTGTGCATCGAGCAATACTGACTCAACTGCGTCAACTGACTCACACACGCAAATCAGTTAAGTGAGTGACTCACAGAAACCCAAATCATTAAAAGGAGCCAGGTTTCCCAGGTCTAGTCAGCCTATTAGTTACTTGCAAGGTCAGAAGTATAAGATTGGGAAGGCGGAACCATGCACAGATGACAGAGGGACAGAACACACACATCTTAAGTGATAGCTTGCAGTCATCTGTTAGTTCTAAAGCCAGAAAAAGGTTCTAAAGCCAGACTAAAGGTTATGAAGAAACTTTCTGAAAATGAAAAAAGGATGAAGGCAACAAGGGGCAGGCGGAGCTAGAGGCGGACTAATCATTGCTGTATAATTGAAAGAATGCCACTGATAGACTGCCTCATCTAGGCTCACAGGTTAGGGAAGGAGAGAACTCTAGCTCATTTTATCTAGTTGAAGCACAGCACAAATCTTGGTGATTACCAACTGATTACAGAAAAAAAAAGCTAAAAACTTAATAAGCATAATATAACATTTCTAATGTTGCTTGGCATCTTTTCCCGACCTAGACAGACCCAATAGTTTTTAATTGGGTCTCTTTGTTAAATTTGAATTTCAAATGTAACCTTCCCATCCCTGTGTATGGAGGGTGATGTTCAGTCTGACGATGGGTTCTGCATGCTGTCAGACTTAGTGACTGTAACATGCCAGTGTACCAACCTGGGCAAGGAGCTGTTTGTTTAGTTAGTATGTGCAGTGCTTGTTACTTTAAGTTTGACTATTAGGATCTCTCTACTATTATTGAATTGTAATGAAATTATCAAAAGGAAAATAATATGCTGTGAGGGCTTATTCAACAATGTTTAATGAGTGCAATGCAGTCATAACTATTTTAATGGTTATAGACTTACGTCAAATAACATAAGGCATTATGAATACTTTATAACCCAATGAATGCGTTTTGAAGGCTTAATGGATAGTGAGTTTCAGTAAAGTGTTACCAAACTCCAGTCTCCAAAACTAACTCCAATTAATTTATAAAAAAATGTCCAGTAAAACTAGATGTACCTTGAGCGGTACAAAATATGACCGCCGCCCAGTCCAGCACATTTTTTCCACAAAAGAAATCATGCTGAAAGGCCTATATGATTCTAACTGTCTCACTAAATTGCATTATCCACACTCAATTCTCACTGGTATCTGCTAGACAACAAGTACCAAAACATGATTAGTTCATAGATTTCACATGTAAAATTAATTTTATACAACCCCACCTCCATCTTGCCTGTTCATAATTCTGAGAAATTCTTGATTGTTTGTGTTATGTTTATGTTATGTGTGTGGGTGTGTGTGTGTGTGTGTGTGTGTGTGTGTGTGTGTGTGTGTGTCTGTGTGTGCGTGCTTGTGTGTGTGCCTGCGTATGTGCCTGTGCATGCAAGCGTACATATGTCTACTGTGTGAGTATGTGTCATCATCATTATGATAGTTAATGTGAATGTATGTGTGTGTGTGTGTGTGTGTGTATCTGTTTGTGCACATGTGTGCACATGAAATGGGTTAACATGACCCCTGGAGGCAAACATCACGGAAAAAAATGGTCATCCTAGGCCCTACAGTTCTCAAGATATTCACAGAGAACTGTGTGTGCCTACCCTCCTTTCGGGGGTCCAGTTCAGCGATGGGGCTACAGATCAAAACAAAAAAATGGCGGTTCCATGCTATCCATGTGGGGGTACATGCCCACCAAGTTTTGTGTACCCGGTCTTTCAGTGTCCGGGAATCCTTGTTGGTGTATGTCACTAAATGTACACATAAATTATTTTATTGTAAGGCCCCCATGAACAAAAGTACACAAAACTTGGCATGCATTCGGAGGGTGTCATAATGATCCTACACTTTTAATTTCGTGCAGTTTTGACCTTGTCAGCCAGAGATATTGTGATGAAAACACCTAATTTTTTGCTTTTAATTTTTAACTAGGTGGCACTATACATGAAATAAGTGGTAATGGGATGGGTTGACATGCCCCTTAAGACCAACATACATAAAAGGTGGACCTCCTAGGCCCTACGGTTCTCGAGATATTCACAGAAAACTGTCTCCGGCCACCTACAGGCCAGTTGGTGTATAGTAACATAAATTAATTTATTGTGTGGCCCCCCATGAACGGAATTCCACAAAACTTGGCGTGCATACAGAGGGGTGTCATAATGATCCTACACTTCCAATTTCGTGCAGTTTTGACTATGTTAGGTCACAGATACCTTCAATTACAACACCTCATTTTTCCTTTTTGTGTTTAACTAGGTGGCGCTATACATGAAATGAGTGGTTATGGAATGGGTTGACATGGCCCCTTGAGATCAACATACAAAAAAAATGGTCCTCCTAAACCCTACGGTTTCGAGATATTCACAGAAAACTGTGTCTGCCCTACCCTCCTTTCGGGGGGTCCAGTCCAGCGGGGGCTACAGATCAAAACGAAAAACGATGGTTCCATGCTATCCATGTGGGGTTACATGCCCACCAAGTTTCGTGTACCCGGTCTTTCAGTGTCCGGGAATCATTGACGGAAATTTGGGCATGCGAAAAAAAAAAAAAAAAAAAAAAAAAAAAAAACCTGATAATGCCTATATAAGCTGCTTGGCGGTCATAATAAAACACAGGGGATCTTGCTGGAAGTCACTGGCACATACATACACAGGACACACACACACACACACACACACACACACACACACACACACACAAAGACATGCATAGACATGCACGCTGACACACCACTCATACAGCTCGATTGGTCCCTGTCCACCCCCATGCACGTCTCATCTCTGTGTGGTCTCTGTCCTCCACAGTGGCTAATGAGGACGCCGATGGCAACAGCCGACCGCTGGACCGATTTGCCCGTGAGTAGACCCTCCAGCTACGGCTGGGCCATAGTTGGTCCGCATCCAGGCCAGACCTCTTCTGGTTGACCGAGTCAGCCTGGTTATCTGTCTGCCACAAAGCTCTGTACCCGTAACGAGAAGTACATCTTTATGTGACGTGTTTGGCTGTGAACTAAGAGATAGTTTGGATTACATTACATTACATTTAGCAGACACTTCTTGACCATGAGGATGAGTAGCACACGTGCGGATCAGTGGTTATGACTTTTATAAATGGTTATGTATTTCTCTTCACTAAGTCTGTCTGTCTGTCTGTTTGTATGTGCACCATATGGCTCTGCTATTTTTTTTTAATTTTTATATTATATTTAGTATATAGTTATATAAGTATATTTTTTGGCCTTTTTATGCCTTTAATGACAGGACAGTGAAGAATGACAGGAAGTGAGTGGGAGAGAGAGTCGGGGTGGGATCCGGAAAGGACCACGGGGCGGGAATCGAAACTGGGTCGCCGGCATACGGTGCAGGTGCCCCAGCCAGTCGCGCCACGGCCGGAGCCGGCTCTGCTATTTTTAACGAGAAATGCATGTTTATATGGCATGTTTGGCAGTGATCTAGTAGATGGTTTGGATAAATGGGACATACACAAATTAGTGGGTACATTACGACATCTGTCTGTTTGTTTGTTTGTCTGTCTGTGTGACACAAAGCTTTGCTATTCTTCATGAGAACTGCATCTCGATGTGGCATGTTTGAGTGTGAATAATAGATGGTTAACATAAATAAGCCATCCAAAGAAGTGGTTATGGCTTTACATTATAACAATTTATTAGCATTTGGTACGACATTCATTAAAATAAATAGCATATTAACTTTTGTTTTCACAAACATGTCACATGCTGAAGTTCATGTAATATTCAAGTCAAATACATTAATACATTTTCAAAAATGTCTGAACCAACATTATGCCCCTAATTAATAAACATAAATAAACCATTAACTTTAATTATAATAAAGGCTTAGCGCTGTTGTTAATGCCCTATTAAAATTAATAGCTACAATTATTTTAGATGAATAGATGGAATTTCAATGTAAAGCATGACCAGTGGATGGATGACTTAAAAAATAATCCAACTCCTTCAGACAGCAGATGTTATGTGCACTCTTTTAATACTGCCTGTCCTGAACATTTGACAACACATCATCAGTTAAGTAAAATTTATATGGCTGAGCTATTGCTTGGCCTCCTGCCATATCTGGAAACAACATTAAATGCAAGACATTGAAGATGAGGATATTAACTCAGACACAGTGGAATTAAACTGTCAGCATAAAAAGAACACAACTTGTTCTGTGTGTGTCATTTACACATCATATAAAGACTAACCATTTTAGGTGGAGAAAAGGTGGAGAACCTCAATTGTGTGATGTGTCTTGATGACATGGTTGAACCACTAGATGGCAGCAACAGAGTGTGTTTTTTAATTTGCTGGATCTGAAATATTTTTCAACTTGACTGATGAAAAGTCATTCATGAAAGCCGAATGTGAATGTCAGGAATCGTATCAACTCCAGCACAGAACTGTCAATTCCATGCTGTGACATGGAACTTCAGCTCATGTCAATGTCTTCCCTCTCTGCCCTGTCTAGGCTCCAAGTCCCAGAGTGCTTTGTGGAACGCCATCACCGCAGGGATCGGAATCAAGGACAAGGGCAGTGGGTCGAGGGTTGTCCTTGACGACCCACAGACACTGGAGGAGATCTTGGCTGGCGAGCTCCCTGATGGTCCAGACGTCACAGAGAAGACAGCCATCAGGTGCAGTTTTCAACTCTTTAAGTTATAAACCACTGCAAGCACTACCTGCCATATGCTGTGTGTGTGTCTGCCTGTCTCTCTGTGTATGTGTGTGTGTGTGTGTGTGTGTGTGTGTGAGTGCTTGTCTGACAAGGGTCCTATTTTTGGTTTATTTTGCCTTGAAGGATTGTCCTAGTTGTTGCTTCTCATATTGCTCTGTGGCATCTTCATACCATATCGTGGAGGCATCCTATTTTGTTTGGTAGTTCTGCCACATGGTTTGCATTCGGACATCCCGTGGCGCAGCATTATGGTGGATGAGCCCAACCCCCTTCCCCCACCCACCCCTCTCACAGAGTCTCTCACACACACACACACACACACACACACACACACACACACACACACATACACTCAGCATCTGCTTAGAATATTTTTGTCATTGCATGGTCTCATTGAACATGTGCTTAATGACAACTTGCAACATCAATATGCAAGCACTGCCTTTCCTTATCATAAAACACTCATAATCACACACACACACACACACACACACACACACACACACACACACACACACACACACACACACACACACAGTCATGCACACAGATGCAAACTGGTGGACTGACAGCATATAGGGTTAAAGGAGGTGCTGGGATTGATTGATGCTCCTTGTTATGGAGTGTTAAAAGTGACATTGCTGTTATTTGTGGCCTGGCAGTACTGTTGAGTGATTCCCCCTGTAGCTGACCTTCATTAACCCCTGGGGATGGCTGTAAACCTGGAGACCTGAGCTGTCAGAGGTGATCGGCTCTCTTGTGTGGTTCATTAAGCTGAATGGAAGAAGTCCTTCAGTCTCGGTCTGAAGAGAAGAAAAAAAACAGAATGGCTGAGCTGTGGTGGGTATGATTACATCGTTTCCCCCCAACTATGTTTGGTCTCAGCACTCATTTTCAATGGCTAATGTTATGTTGGTCAAAATGCACTATACTGGTTACCTGCTGAATATTCCTACCCCATAAAACAAATTGGCCATATTCATTGCTTGTGTCATTACATGCAAATGTGTTGAACTATTTGGCATAACTGTTTGTCATAGTCTGTCTCATTATCTAAATGTAGATTAGATTAGATTAGATTAGATTAGATTAGATAAGATTAGATTCAACTTTATTTATACATGTATGTGACCTGACAGACAGGGATGTCAGGATGTATAGAAAGATGTACAGTGGTGCACAGCTCTGACTAAGTGGTGTTTTACTGTATATTGGCCATTTTTCATTTGCTGTAAAAAGCCTTTGTTTTCTGTATACTGTCACAATGTCTGTCAACAGAAAAAAAACGTTGAAACATATCCACTGTCTTGCAATCAACCCCCACACACAATAATGTGTAACTTTGTAGTTTTGAAATAGAAAATAGTGCTCCCTTGCACATTGATCATTAGAAAATACTTAGAGAATAAACTGTCATATTGACAACCATACAAAACAATTTGACTATCTTGACATAAACAATGGCATCATAACTAATGTCGTTTTGATTCCACTGACCATTCCATTGGCATAAATATCTGCTTTTGAGGCATAAACTAAGCATTTTGAGCAAGATACACACTTTTGCAGGTTATCCACTATGTGGTGCAGTTTGCAGTAATTGTTTTGAGAAATGTACTAACTGTTGTGCAAATGTTCATTGTGATTCGAGAAAAATGCATCAAACCGACTGAGAAAATCTGTAAAATCATAGAATATGCTTACAATTATAAATGGTGAATGATGAAAAAGAAAAACTCCTATTTCCACCGATCTCCTCAGCCATGCCCTAATCCCCCCTAATCTCTTGGCCTTCCGAAGTGTACACTGTCTCTGAGTGGACATCACTCTGCTTGGGGCTGAGCTCACTGTCACTGTCTCGACCGTGTGGTATTATTTCTCCTCTGTCCCTAGGCTGGGCGGATTATTTACCAACATAGCGGGCTGTCAGCATGCCATATTAGTTCAAGTTCAAGTTCAAGTAGTTTATTGTCAGGTACTCATAAAAGGAATTATAAGTATTAAAATTCTTCTTCAACTTTAAAGAATAAATTAGAAGTACTAATTGATAACGTATGGGAGGGTATGGTGTGTGTGTGTGTGTGGGGGGGGTATTGGGTTATGTGGAAGGGGTGATGATGAAATGGTGTGTGTGGCGGGGGGGTGGTAATAGGATGTGGGGGGATGGGAGTGTACCTGTGTATGTGTGTGTGTGTGTGTGTGTGTGTGTGGGGGTGTTGAGGGGGATTAATGGAGTGTATGTGTGTGTGTGTGTGGGGGGGGGGGGTGTTATGAAATGGTGTGTGTATATGATGTGTGTGTGGGGAGGAGTATTATTATGAGAGAGAGAGACAGACAGAGAGAGAGAGAGAGAAAGAGATGAAGAGACAGGTTGATACTAATATTGATTGACAGAGTCAAAGGTCAACAAGATAAATAGATACAGTAGATACAGTAGATAGATAGATAGATAGATAGATAGATAGATAGATAGATAGACAGACTTTCTTGCACTAGCTGCAGCATGTGAAGCAAATGAGGATGCACCTTTCTGTGTCTCTGAGGTCGATGTGAGCAATGCCTTTAGGAGGGTTAATTGTAGAAAAGCTGCTGGACCGGATGGAATTTCTAACAGGGTTTTGAAATCCTGCGCTGCTCAGTTAGCTCACTGTTCACTTATATCTTTAACACATCATTGGCTCAAGAGACAGTTCCTACTTGCCTCAAGCAGTCTGTTATTGTTCAAGTACCGAAAAACAAAAGTCCATCATGTCTGAATGACTACCGCCCAGTAGCCCTGACGTCTACAGTGATGAAGTGTTTTAAGAAGCTTGTGAAAAACATTATTTGCTCATCCCTCCTGCCTCCTTGACCCCTCCAATTTGCTTACAGAGCCAACAGGTCTACAGAGGATGCCATCTCAAACCTCATGCACACCACCTTAACTCACCTGGAGGAGGGGAATGGGAATTATGTGAGGATGCTGTTCATTGACTTTAGTTCAGCATTCAACACAATAGTACCTCTCACCTTGGTCACAAAGATGAAGGCCTTAGGACTGAACACCACCCTGTGTCACTGGATATTTGACTTCCTCACCAACCGTTCACAAGTGGTTAGAGTGGGGGGTCTGACATCTGACTCATTAACCATTAGCACTGGTGCTCCCCAAGGCTGTGTTTTGAGTCCACTGCTGTACAACATCTACACACATGACTGCAAAGCCAACAGTAGTCATACCTCCATCATCAAGTTTGCAGATGACACAGTGATCTTGGGCCTGATTAGTAACAACAATGAACAGCTCTACTTGGATCAGGTTGATGGGGTGGCACAGTGGTGTCAATCTAACAGCTTGACACTGAATATCACTAAAACCAAGGAAATGGTAGTGGATTACAGAAGGCAGCAGCAGAACTACAGTTACACCCCACTAATGATCAGCGGGCAACCTGTAGAGAGAGTCACAAGTTTTAAATACCTTGGTGTCCACATTACTGAAGACTTAACATGGACTGTTAACACTCAATATGTTCTGAAGAAGTCCAGACAATCGACTCTACTTCCTTAAGTCAGCTAAGGAAATTCAAAGTTTCTACATCCATCATGAAGGCCTTCTACACTTCAGCGGTTGAGAGTGTTCTAACTGGTAGCATCATCACCTGGTATGGGAACTCCACAGTTAGAGATTGTAGTACTCTGCAGAGAGTAGTGCGCTCAGCTGAACGCATTACTATAAGAACTCAACTCCCTGCTCTACAAGATATCTATTCCAGAAGAGTACTCCTAAGAGCCCAAAAGATTCTGAAGGACTCTTCTCATCCTAACAATGGATTATTCCTACCGCTGAAATCAAGAAGACACCTATGTAGTCACAAAGCCAGAACTGAGAGACTCAGGAGAAGTTTTTATCCCCAGGCCATCCGAACTCTGAACTCACACTATACTGACTTTGCACACATTCACTCCTCAGCACTCTCAAACATTTCCCAACTCTGAACTCACACTATACTGACTTTGCACTCATTCACTCCTCAGCACTCATGACCCCACACACACACACACACACACACCTACATGACCATTGTACCATTGTACCATAAATGTACCATTTATATACATCATCTTACACATTTTTCTCAGATACGTCATGACTGACACTTGTGATGCAGACATATGCAGATTTAATATAAACACACAAATACTACTTTTACATCCCTCTCCCTATGCTACAGACCTTTTATTTATTTTCTTATTTCATCACACGTCAAAACACACACACGCAGTTGGGTTAGCCCCTTGAGCCATGGATCTGCCCAAGGTTTCTTCCTTGGTAAGGGAGTTTTTCCTTGGCCCTGTTGCTCTTGGGTGCTCCTTGTTGGTGACCCCCCCCAATCCCAATCCTCCCCCACCTTTCTTATGCAGCCCTTGCCACTTAATCTACTAAACCCTTCTACTGCACTTTTACCCCCCATAAATGCACAAATAGGCTGACACCAGACATAATTTCACTGCATTTCTTACCTCCAGTAACTATATGCATGTGACAATAAACTTCCTTGTATCCTTGTATCCTTGATAGATAGATAGATAGATAGACAGATAGATAGATAGATAGACGAACTGGACAGATAGTTATTGTGTCTTTATGACAGAGAGAGAGTGATTGAGAAGGAGAGCGTGGGAGAGAGAGAATGATAAACTATGTGAAAGAGAGCCTCCGTTGAATCATATGACCTTTGCCACTCCTTAAAAGATGGTTTGCTTTTTATCAGCCCAACATTTCCTCTGATCAGGAGGCCACTGCTGATTGGCCAGTGCTTTCAGTGGGTGCTGTGATGTCACAGAGGTCCTGATGGCTTCCGCTCTGTGTGGTGGTGTGAAGAGCAAGGCTCCGCTTCCTGTGGCATGTGACGCAGGGGAAGTAATTTTCCAGTTGACTGGAGACAGCAGAGAGGATCCCTGAAATAAAAGAGAGAGAGAGAGAGAAAGAGAGAAAAAATATAACAGGGTGACACAAGGATACAAGAGATAATAAAGGAAAGCGTGACATTCTTTTCCATTGAACTTTCTGCTCTTCACAAGTGGATGGAATTGAGAGAGCCAGTTTTTAATCAATGCATTTCACTTTGATGAGAAGGAGAACACAATCAGCACATCTATCCACACTCTCCGTGTCTCCCAGCACATCTATCCACACTCTCCATGTCTCCCAGCACATCTATCCACACTCTCCGTGTCTCCCAGCACATCTATCCACACTCTCCCTGTCTCCCAGCACATCTATCCACACTCTCCGTGTCTCCCAGCACATCTATCCACACTCTCCGTGTCTCCCAGCACATCTATCCACACTCTCCCTGTCTCCCAGCACATCTATCCACACTCTCCGCGTCTCCCCTGCTCTGCTGTTCTGCACTCTGTTATTTCCCTTATGTTTATATCCACTCGGCGAGCATGCAGGATAGGATATGTAGGGGGAAAATATAGTGTGGGTGTTTGAACGATTGACAGCTCCACTGAGTGGTGGTGACGGAATCCGTGTGATGCTGTCAATCATGGTTAAAGCCCTGCAGGTACCAGGTCTGGTGTTCTGCTCTTCAGGAAGTTACTTCGCTTACTGATGACAGTATGTCATGCTACCCTATATGCTAGGTCATGCTACCCCCTAGAAAGCAAGCATATCATCCCAACAGCACAGCTTTTCCTCATGAAAATATACTGTCTTCACACTGCATGATTTCTAATTATTATTGTATGGGAGACAATATGGGGCAGTGATGCATAGTCTTAAAGATAAACACACTTAACACATAAGACAAATGAGCAAATCATCCATTTATATACATCATCTTACACATTTTTCTCAGATACGTCATGACTGACACTTGTGATGCAGACATATGCAGATTTAATATAAACACACAAATACTACTATCCGTCTGGTACATTTATTAAATTAATATGTTCATCGTCATGATTCATGACAGAAAGATGGCACTAATGTGGTGGTTATAATTCAAGTTCAAGTTTCAAGTTTAGTTTATTCGTCACATGCATGATTGTACATGTACAACAGCAGTGACATGTAAAATGTAACATCTCCAACTGTGGTGGGAGACAGAATAAAAATAGTTAATAAGAATAATATAGTAAATAGAAACATAAAAACATGACACATAAAACATACTGTCATACTGTCCAATTAAAACATCAACTAAAAAGTGCAAGTGTAATGTATGCAGGTCCTAGTGTCCCTGGATCAACCGTACTGCCTGCGGAAAGAAACTCTTCCTCAGTCTTTCAGTTCTGGCTGAGATGTAGGCTAGTCGCCTACCAGATGGAAGCCACTTTAAGAGGTTGTGGTTGGGATGGTGAATGTCTTTCATAATGCGCTGTGCCCTGGATCTGCAACGGTTATTATAGATATCCTGGAGACAGGGCAGAGCAGTCCTGGTGATGCACTCTGCACATCAGATCACCCTACTGAGGGCCCTCCTGTCCTGTGCACTTTCCTGCAGTTTCCATACCAGGCAGTGATATTGCCTGACAGAACAGACTCAAGAACAGCAGTGTAGAATGTCTTCATCAATACTGAGGAGATCTTAAATTTCCTCAGCCGCCTGAGATGATATAGGCGCTGTCTAGCCTTCTTCACTAAACTGATGGCATGAGTTGACCATGTTACTGTAAGTCCTCTGAGATATGGGTACCGAGGTGTTTGTAGCTGGTTGTAATCATGGTTGAATAACTCCTGTGTGTCAGATAGACATTTACTGTATCTGTTGTTCATGTTTTTTTTGTATTACACTAAAGTATGGATATGTTTGATGGCCATATTCATTGCTGAATGAGTCTGATGGTCTGGGATGCAGTGGCATTTGTATTCACGGCTGGAGCGGCGTGGGATGCAGCTGTGGTTCGTGGTCATCCTCTCGGCAGTAGGCTGGAGCAGTATGAGCAGATGGGACTCAGCTGCCGTGGCAGGAAGTGTGTTGCCAAATCTCTGTTTTTTATTGAGAGCTGTGACCCCAAGACCCCTGCAGATAAACCCACTGAGGGTATTAATGGGGGCGGAGTGGTCACACAGCAGAGCAGGAGCATGATGGGAAGGCTGAGCTGTGCGTTCAGTATCGGATGCAATTTCCCCATTGCCATGTCTTATTTTCCAAATCATTCATTCTATTCATTTCCTAGGATTAGCATTTTCACCTTCAACTAGGTAACCTTTCTCGTGATTACACAGGACAGGCCTCCACTCTTGGGACTGTGAAACATTTGATTATTTTGCCATTAAATATTTATCCCCTTTCTACTCCAGCAGAGACTTGTTGACTTGAAGGTAATTGCCACGGCATTGGGTTTGGGTGGGATATGTCTCTGACTGCCTCAAGCCCGGTGTCATTGTGTCAGAACCCACAGTATGGCCCCATTAGAGCGACGCACTTAATGCATTCTGAGTCATTAGCCACACACTATCATGGATTTGTTGTGTGCTCATTAAAGCTTATTGGTCGGCTTTCATGCAGCGCGAGTTAATGAATGATCTGTTTTAGGGACAAGGTGTGTACAGCACTTTCTCTTTCACACACAGGCACGTGCTCATTAGTCATCTAATGACTGATTACTTTATGGAGATAACAGAGGGGTTAGATGTGACAGGGGTGGTTAACAGCAAATACATTCCCAAATGTACACTAATGAGTACACACACACACACACACACACACACGCACACACAAACACACAAACACTCTCTATCACTCACACAAACTCTCTCTCTCTGCCTCTCTCACACACGTACACACACACATACACACACACACACACACTAGGTATCAGAGTGATTTATCTCCTACTTAATTGGGTGACATTCACTGTGATGAGCCCTTAGTCTGATTAATGTTAAAACTCTTGGTCTTGGTAGCTTTATGTTTAAGGCAGTGCTTCATGTTTAATGCTGTTTAAAATAAAAACATACACACACACACACACACACACACAAATACTCTCTCTCTCTCTCTCTCTATCCCTCTCTCTGTCTCTCTCTCACTCTCTTTCTATCTCTCTCTCCCTCTGGTAGTCCTACAGTAGACACAACATGGCTGCAGGATTCAGTCATGATTCTGCAGCCATTTTCTTTATTCATAACAGTGTCTCCCCCTAAGTCTGAACTGCCCCCCCTCCTGATGAGGTCATGGTGCGAATTTGACCCCCTTCTTCCCCTGACCACTCTGGTGCTAATGAGGTGGCTTTAGGGGTTGGGGTATTTTGGGGTGGGGTGAGGGCGGGGGCAGGAGACAATTGTATGAATAAGCAAGGGCCCATTCATCAACATGACACATTCAAGGGCTGATGGAAATCATAACCCTCTCTTTCCTCTGCATATTGCAATCTAAGCTACTGTATGTATGAAATGCCATCATGGCGTCAATCAGTTGTCCCTTCAGCTGATCAGCGGTGAGGAAGTGTATGAAGTGGAGGATATTAAAAGGTCTAATGCTGAGATTGCGTAAAAGTAGGGAAAAATAGGAAATGCTTAGTTGTTTGTGTCTTCGGAGATGTTGAGTGCAGTGTGTATGTTAGTGTGTGGAATTGTGAAAGGTATCCAATGCAGGTTGGGGGTTGCTTTGCTACTGGGCCTCCCCAGTTGCGAGTGTGTGTTTTACACAATAGTCATAAATACCACTCTTGGCTAGCACCCATCCTCTTGGACACGCTGAGAGTGGATTTATTTACAAACTGGCAAAGATAATTTCCGAAGAGCGATGTCAATTTCATTGTTTCATACAAATAGTTGGCTGTTGCACAACTTGTGATTCTCTGAGATATTGGCGAGTATGTTGCAAGGCTGGTTCCCTGTAGCCAGCTAGGCTAGGGCTGTAAAAGGCATGCAATTTTCCCCATTACAACTTAGTCTGCCATCAAAATGACTTTGACGCTGTTTGTTATTAATATAAACAGCCTGCCTTTTAGACTGCAGTCAGATTGTCAAAACATTATGCCCTGTCTTTTCTTAACCACATGGGCCAATGGGTGTATGGGTATATGGTCTGCTCTCCTTGGTCCAGTATACACTATGCTAAAGGAGACAACGCAGGAGGCACCTTTCAGTGGCATTCATCTATCTTTTAACAGGGCTGTCACTTGGACACTTTCACTCAGTGACAAGGGCAATAACACTATCTGACCACAGCCTCAGACAATGTCTGAATATCAGGGATCTTTTGAGCAATTTGCTGAATATCACAACAAGTGCATACGATTATAATTATGATGATTAGTGACATCAATAAATAATGATATCTGATTTATTCTTACTCTGAGTTAGTGTGGCCCCAAGCTGACCTTGAAGGACTTTTTGTGTTGCCCCTGTGATGCCAACTGATCGACGGCCTTGAGGGGAAAACTAAACATTGATCCGCTAAATTGAGCTCGATGTATTGGTCCTTTTTCCTCAGTGCGGCATCAGGCAGGCTCTATCTGTAATAACAGCTGCCTCACAATAGGTTGCTCAAATGCTCAAAGAAAATCATTCCATTACATTGCCAGCCAAATTTATTTCGCTCATCTGTTTGTTGAAATAAAAGCAACTATTAGGTGAATGAATGTAAAATAAATTGGACTTGCAGAAATCAGTATGAGAGAAATTATGATTGGCTCACCTTGTTATTTGCCTCAATAATGGCAACAATGGCTAAAAGCCACACTCTGGGCTAGATTTATCAAGCTGTTTGCGCCTGTTTCCAGGTAATTGTTCGCAAAGACTGATGTAACCGATGCGAGCTATTTACAAACAGGCCGCACTTGGATTAAATCGCAGACTGCCTGTCACAGGAGCTGAAAATGGCAAATTACGCTTTCCCATGTCATGCACAGAGGAGGGTCAGGGGAAAGTTGGAGTTTCGTGTTAAAACGTGGGAGGTGAAGCGTAAAATACGTATTTATATACTATTTCATGAATGTCCTGTAGTAGCAACAAATGCAGTAACAGCAATCACATACATGCAGAAACAGCAATCAGGTAGAACAGAAACCGCTGACTGCTACAGCTGACTTAGGCAGATGGAGCCCTGGATCCCAGTGGTGGACTGATGCATGGATCTCTAAGCCAACCACACACATCCCAACCACCCCACAGAGTGTGACATTTCATCAAAAGACCAACCCCCCATTTCCACTGAATGTAATTCAGAGAGGTTGAGTAGATATTGTGTTTGCCCAGGGCATTATGGCAGCCAGAGGCACCACCAAGCACGATGGCCTCAACCCCACATGGGAGCAGGCACAATGATGATCACAATTCAGCGACATGCTCCTCATGCTCCTCTGGCTGTCCATCCTGTGTGAGCACAGTCAAAAAGAATGTATGTACACGTCCATGGCTATGCGAATGGGGAATAAATTAAGCCATACATTCTACTAGCCAATCGACAATATTGTTTCGGGAGCACAGAAACGATGGGTGTATTTTGATTGGCTGCTGAGTTTAATTCTCAACAATTTTTCAACAACATCTATTAAGCTATAGCAGACCCCCCAACACACACACACACACACACACACACACACACACACACACACACACACACACACACACACACACACACACACACACACACACACACACACACACACACACACACACACAGAGACCAATCTGTGAGAGTCCTGTGTCCTGAGTCCATATGCACATTAGATTGCATTTCCTGAAGAGCAGCGGTGACTTCTGTCCCCTGCAGGCCCCCCCAAAGGGATTTGCTGCCACTGCTCTTCCCCAAACACATTAACACTTGATGCTGCCTGTGCTCCACCCTCAATTTCTCCTCCCTGACCTCCCTCCTCCTCCTCCTCCTCCTCCTCCTCCAGCCTCTCCACCACTGATAAGCAAGGCCGCCTGATGGAAGACAAAAAGAAAGAAGAAAGATGACGCTTCAGAGAGAAGAGAAACGGATGTAATATTGTTGATTTATGACTTCCAGAGATGCGCTCATATCCACTAAGTGATATACCATCTCTGTCACATACTTTCACTTTGACAGGCTCTGATTGGAATTCTGATCGGTACTGTTTTTCAACCTCGGTAGTCTTACTAGGCAGCTGGTTCTAGGCTGCTTAAGAACCAGAGTGGGCTGGGTCCAACCTCTACTGGTAACCGCAAGATCGACTTCAGGATTCACACACATTTCTTTTGCCTCATCCAGATGCTGATGTGATGCTTCTGTTGTGTTGGCAGTGAGAGAGAGGCTCTTGCTCTCTGCATTATTCATTGGGGTGGAGCAGAGTAGACTCATTTGGTTGCCAAGCGAGCACTGATTGTTCCTAATAGTGATCAATCAAGGCAGTGTTTATACAACACGTTGCCAGGGAGTAATAGTCCTGAAGTCCCACAAGATACATCTCTAATTCTTTTGGATGAATATGCTTTAGATGGATGGAAGTATAGTATGGTGGCAGATCCTTTGTGTCACCGGGCATGGAAAAATAAGTTCAATTCTCTGAAATCCTTTTACCCTTTTCTATTGAGTTCCCTCTTTTTCGTTTTTCAATATGGCAAATGTTGATGGAAATGAATGAAAATTGATTATAGACATACTGTATACCATGGTCTAGGTTGAAAAGGGTGTTGTTTAAAAAGTGATATACTACACCTATAAAAAGACAAAAAGGGAGATCCAAGGTCTAACAGGAGCCAAGGAGCAGGACCGGAGCACTCAATGCTTTAACGTGTTTTTATTTGTGCAAACAGACTCTGAAGAAGACGTATGGGCGTCGAAACGTTAGTCAGTTTGCACAAATAAAAACACGTTAAAGCATTGAGTGCTCTGGTCCTGCTCCTTGGCTCCTGTTAGACCTTGGATCTCCCTTTTTCACTTCTGCGTCCTGTTCCTTGAGCACCAACCAGGCTGAAGCGCAAGTGACCCCCTTCTACCTATAAAAAGACGTTCCGTTCGAATTGCCTGATGACAGTTCTAAATCACTGTGCTGGCTCAAACGCATAGATATATATACTTACTAGATGTCGCCTTGACGACTGCTGTTCATTGGAACGAATGCGTCAATTGAGACGCCATCTTGCCGCGGTGGCCGACTCCTCTATAATGCATTAACGTCAATCTGAGCAAAGATCTAGCGAAAATAAAATCACCATAAATCGTCAAAATCTCAAGCAATTATTTAGTGTTTTGGGTTGTTCCAACTGACAGGTATGTATTTATGGTCGAGTCTAGAGAAAACTAAGCTTTTGACGATAATAAAGATACATTTTACCCGTCTAGCCCCATAGACTCCCATTCATTCTGCACTAGCTAGCGGCGGCCCCTAGAGGAACAATGAGTGAACTGCAACTAGGTTCGATACAATGAAAGTAAACAGACTCTCCGTACACAGGCTCTGGTTGAGGCCACATACCTCTCGTCTCGTTTACTCGTGTAAGTTGTAATCTTACCAGAAGTTGCTGTAGATCTGTAGAACATTTACTTCCGTGCTTTAACGTGGTCTGCTACTTCATACGCCAGTCGTTACTTTTTTAATCATGGGCCAATGCTATGGGCAAACGGGATGTAGCTTAATTCACAAATGACAAAGCCATGAGAAAAGTGATTTTCTTACGTTTCAACAACAACGAAACCGAGTTTGCCATCATTGTGAGTATTTTTCTCAAATTTGTCGCTAATCGCTAAAAAGGTTTTCTGTCGCTGGGGATGGCCAAACGTCGCTAAATAGGTAACACTGACAATAAGGGAGAACTAGTTTAGAGCTTCAGATCCCCGCTACAAGATGGCGGCGGTGTTGACGCATGCTGAGAAGCCGAAGGCGACATCTAGTCAGTAGGGTACAACCGGGACGATTGAAACAGGGGACGAATGAAACATTCCGGTTTTCTCCGTGTGCAACGATGATAGACAGTCATCATTTGGACAAAACATAGAGCATATTAACCTCCGTTGCTCAGCCAAATGCCTTCCTGTTAGGTCCTGGTATCACGGAGTTACAGGCGATAAACGATTTTTGATGGTCACAAGTTTACTTCATTAGCGGTTTATTTTTTTTTTATTATTAAAGAGTGTTTTTTATTTAAAGGTTTGACTTCATGCTTATTCAGTAGAGCATTTAGTGCTCTCCCCAATCCTAGACGTTCACATTGCATGTTTGTTTGTAATGGATGCAAAACAGCCTATAATGCTAGATGTCTAAGGCGGGACGATTGAAACACCTGTTTCATTTGTCCCGACCAGGCAGTAAACCCCATTTATTCTAAGTCAATGCACACATATCTGTGTTTATACTATATTTTATGCAGGTGAGACATGGAAAAGCAGTTTTAGAAAGATGCAAATATATTTGGGGCTATCAGATAGGGGGTCGAGTTTTGCCATGTTAACCTATGGAGACCGACGGCCTGTCGGTCATGAAGGGCACTTATTTGGATGTGTGGTGGCTTTAACCACGTAAAAACAGAGTGAAATAACATTTTGTACTATAGAAACATTATATAATTCGAAACATGCATTATTCTAGCTATATTAATGGCATAGTGCATGCTATTTCCATAACCGCGAGATAAGCGCTTTACCATGACGTCAATGAGTTGTTAACAGACATGAACCAAGACATATAGCCCAGCAGCAATCTATCTAAAATAACACCTACTTGAAGTACCATTTATGATATGTTGTCAAATATTGAAATTGTGGGAAGTTTACATAGGTGTATAATTTAAGGTGTATGTTTCATTAAGCCCCTCCTGCTGTTTCATTGTCCCTCCTGGCTGGGACGAATGAAACATACACCTTAAACGCACGTTCGACTTCTCCTTAAAATATTAACTTTTAGTGTTTTACGATGTCTTTGTAAATTACATTTAATTAAGAAGTGTTTCATTCGTCCCGGTTCTCCCCTATATATATCTATGGCTCAAACGCTAGTTGGTAACCAAGGCAGCTAGCATTATCAACAATCAACTTATCGACATTCCACAGCGTTGCGATAAACAGCTGAAAAAACTAACGATTTTAACTCATTAATATTAATAATTGATTTCATATTTATTTATTTTGTAAGTGACCATGGTATAAACGGGATAAATGGACTTCGCGGAAGCGACGGACAGTTCACGCCTCCGCGTAGGCCTACGTCGTCCATTTATTTCTGATAATGGACACCTTGTCGGGCATTATCCCTTACATAACGCACTGGAACTTATAGTAGCCTCGAGATATAATTCCAAAGGTGGCTGATCGGGGCCTACTGCACTTAAAACTTAAAAAGATTGAACGAAGCTTCCCAAAATTTGAAATTGCAATCAGTGACTGACATCGGGTGAAGCTTTTCGAAGTTGAACAGGCTATTCAAAACTATCTGCGCACCTCAATGTCACAGGAGAGACTGAGCTCTCCCTTATGAAAAAGACGTTATGCTACCTGCAAACTGGCCTATGATTTCATTGCTGAGTTTGCGGCAAAACAAGACAATGTTTTTTCAGAGTCAGGATATGGCGAGTCAGTGTCATTTATTTGTCCAATGTTAGCCTACAGACCAGTTTCCATAGTGCACATCTTATCAACAGTTTGAATGTCGTGTGTTTCTGCTCATTGACAAATACCGTTCAGCACAATGATTCATGCCCAATTAATTTCCCCTGTTAAAGTGTTCGCCTTTGTTACACTATTTGGTTTCGTGATGTAGCCTATGATAAACACCATATGGCCAAATATGTGACTCAGCTAATGTTATAGGCTATACAATTTCCCCTCTTAAAGTAAGACAAGCTGGTGTAGCTTATTAGACTAGGCTACTAAAATGCACCGACGGTAGCCTTGGCTATCGCATGATTTCATGCACGTAAGTTCATGCATCTGTCAAGTTCGCACAGGGCCTCGCACCCCCACGACAGCCTTTTCAAGGCATTTCAAGGAAGGTGTAGTAGCATGCAAGCTCCCAAATTGACCCAGTAGCCTACAGAAGGCATCAATAAATTGTTGGGACTGGGGAGGGTCATGCGTTTTTTCTCAATCACTTTGGAGGGTCATAGAAAGATTTCTTGCTGGCGAGGGAGGGTCACGTCTTTTTTGACTAACGCTCTCAAAACTCCTCCGGTAGCCCCTTAAATAAATAACGAACAGTCCCTAATTGATTAGCCTGTAGGCCTACACCAGCAATTGTTGAACATTTACCTGTACAGGACATTGACAGTAGCCCAGCCTAACAAGCAGATGTTGCAAAAGACATCAAAAGACGCAATTAAGCAGAAATAAATAATGTAATCTGAGGGTTGAGTTCGCTGTGAGGCCAAACCCTAGAGCAGAGCCTATCTGTTAAGGCACTCGATAGGCTATATGGTAACGAGCTGTGTGCGCCTTGAAAGATAATAAGATGCTTTCTGAATAGCACAGCGAAGACGGCTCAGGGCCCAGTTTCCCGATAACGACGGAGACACGCTCTTAAGAGGGTTTTCTACGATTCATCCCGAACATGCTCGTAGCATGAACTGCTCTTAAGATGCTCTTAAGGGGAGCTGTCCACGTTAATAGTTCTGAAATATCCTCTGATTTGATGGTGATGTCAGGTGACTGCACGTCACAGCTATAGGCCTACCATTTAAACTTCGGATCTAGGCCTACACATTAATTCACATCAATACGAAAATATAAACACTTTGACATCTGCATGTAAGCATCCCAAGTAGGTTATATACCATACACAGACATAAATAATTGTAATTTTTTAAGATTAGATTGTTGCACCATGCAATAATTTTTCGCTGTGTCACTTAAGAACATGTTTGAAGATAAGAAAGAAGTCGAGTAAGAAAGTGAGGAAATGTGTAGGCTTAGATTTTGATGCAGTACTAGGCCTACAGACTAAACCACATGTTCCTTTCTCTGCTTTTACCTCTTAGGCCTAATAAAATATATCCCTCACTTAGCAAAGATAATGGCAAACTATTCTGGCAACGTCTCGTTTCATAACTGGATTGCATTTTTGTCCGCTTTTCATCACAATATTATGACCATTAAATGTAGGCTATACTATTTTGCACGCTAAAATCTGATTCATCAGGTAAACACAATAAAGAATGGGAACATAAATTGGATTATGTATTCTAAGTTGTAATTTCTCTGGATGTCCTGTTGGTGACCTCAGTGAGAAGTACTGTTAAGACGCTCTTAGCCGGTAATGAGAACTCTGGAGCACTCGTAGATCTACGAGTGTTTTCACGACGTTCTTAAGCTACGATGGTTTCGGGAAACAGTCGGCAAATCTTAAGACGTTCGTAAGAGCCTCCCCCCACTTCCTGTAGCCTATACCATTATGACTTGTTGCCGTTTTGGGACATTAAGCTTTTTCACGTTAAGCCCCCCTCCCCCACCCCCTTCTTTCACAAGCAATGGGGGAGCGCAGGGCACAAAGTAACACTTTTTGGTAGACAAAGGAGGGTTCTCCCGCACTTCTGTCGTTTGGCGACAATCCGGTGCAACCAGGCCAGGACAGATATTTTTAGAGAGGCCGGTGCAGCTCAGATGTCTTCTTAATTTTCTTTATTCTTTAGTAAAAGGTGCAGAACATTATTAAACTTTGTCTAACGTTTCGATGTGTCGATGTTTTTGACTAACGAACATCGAAACGTTAGTCAAAGTTTAATAAAGAAAATTAAGAAGACATCTGAGCTGCACCGGCGTCTCTCCTTTTGGCTTTGGCTAAATATTTCTAAAATCATTTGAGTTTCACTAGTCACATGTTTTAACAAGGAACACGTGTTATTGAACTAATAACAGACGTGTGTCGAAAATTGTCTTTATTTTCCATACGGAGAAATAACATATGCAGAGTCTAACCAAGGTCAATCTTGCCTAAAAAGCCCTCAAACCTGAAAACACATGAGGCAAAAGTGCAAAACATCACAAAACTAACTAAACTAACACGCGCATATTTTTGTATTGCAATCATTGTAGCCTACAGTTGTAACAGCGCGTAACAGTCGTTTTACTCCCCGTATGCGCTCATTATCAAAGGGGCAGCCATGGCCCACTGGTTAGCACTCTGGACTTGTAACCGAAGGGTTGCCGGTTCGAGCCCCGACCAGTGGGCTGTGGCTGAAGTGCCCTTGAACAAGGCACCTAACCCCTTGTCACTGCTCCCCGAGCGCCGCCATTGTAGCAGGCAGCTCACTGCGCCGGGATTAGTGTGTGCTTCACCTCACTGTGTGTACACTTCACCTCACTGTTTGTGTTTCACTAATTCACCGATTGGGTTAAATGCAGAGACCAAATTTCCCTCACGGGATCAAAAAAGTATATATACTTATAAAGAACATTTAACGTGTCCCAAAAACAGCTATCAACTAATCACCAAACGTCTATATAAACAAGTATTGCCAGGAGCAACACCATGCAAAAAATGATAAGGCCTAGGCCTTTATATGGCTCTGCTCCTGCCTAGATTCGAACTCAGAACTGCCTGAAAGTTGCAGACCTGTTCTGGAAATACGCGCATTAACCCACTCGACCGCCTACAGCCTACTGCCAGCTGACGAAGCTCTCATTTTAAAACATTACTGAGAGACAGGCACTGTACAATCAAGACATCTTGCCACTGAATCCAAAACTATGTTTAACATTATGTACAAAGCTTATAGGCTATACAGTGGACTAGCATGTTGCAGGGGCTGCTAAAAACACAAAGAAACGCACTGAAAACTCGGCCAATCACAGCCCTTACGGTCGAATGCTCCGTCCGGTTCGACCGTGGAACGCCACAGCGGACTATGCTGCCCCCAAGCGGCTGCAGTTGTACTTACATTTCACCCAGCTGCGTGAATCACCTTGATGGTGAATGAAGTGTCAATTCTTAACTGGGACCCACTGTACAAGTGTGTGTGTGTGTGTGTGTGTGTGTGTGTGTGTGTGTGTTTAGTATACGTCATAATACCTTGAAGAATGTCCAAAAAACATTCATACATTCATAAATCAACACCATGGACTCAACAATTCCAATTCGGAAAAAATTACCACGAAAAATAACTCCTTCACATACTTTGGATGTACTCTATAATTAATTAGACCTCTGTGATATTATGAGATGGTTGTCGCTTGCGCTGTCGCTTGCGTCACATAGCCGACCACACTGACCTCCTGTGTCGCACGCATTCCTCGGGTGCTTGCGCGTCTGCCATTCCCGTCCTCGCTCTTCTCCGCGGAAGGACGCATTCTTCTGCTGCTATTTTCAGGGGTCTGCAATTTCCTCGTCCCAGGCAGTCAGGGGGTGATAGGGGTTTCTCAGCAACGCCATGGCTTGCAGGGCTGCAGAAAACACCGCTCCACATCAGGATTCATGCCATGTTGAAATATACACTGGTTCATCATACAGATGTATTATGGGGAACTTATAATGGTGGGCACAGTCCCCACCAGAAAAAACAAATAAATTAGGAGGAAATGTTTTGTATTTCATATTTACTTTAGGTAATATTAATGATCCCCATCTAGTGCTGTGTTGTGTTGTATTCTTCAACTGAATGCCAAATGGTTGTACGGTTCAGTGAAGTTTTTGATGTGAAATTATTTGAAAAATATTTATCCTCTTTCAATGTTTACACTTCACCACCGTTATTGTGTCTGAATGGATTGGAATTTTGCAGATCAAAGATATAAATAAACATTTAAAGACAACACTAGTAAACAACACAAACACACACAAAAACAAAAACAAAATTGCATGAAATAGCTCCGACATACATGTACACTTAATGCTTTTCTGCAATTCGGTTCAGAGGCCTGAAAAATGGATATGCTAAATATGTTTTCTTTTTCCTATCTTCCTGAGGCCTGCCAATCTGTCTATGTATTTCTGAAGCATTCAAGTCAACAGTTGAAATGATTGAAGTCTTGCAGAATATCAGTCGGGTGAAATTAGACTCCTTATTTGGAGTTTGGTAAGTGGTGAATATATGTATGTTATGTGACACGTGGATAGGTTTGTGTGTGTGTGTGTGCCTATGTGTGTGTGTGTGTGTGTGTGTGTGTGTGTGTGTGTGCGTGCGTGCGTTTGTGTGTGTGTGTGTGTGTATATGTTTTGTGTGTGTGTGTGTGTGTGCGTGCATGCGTTTGTGTGTGTGTGTGTGCGTGATAGAGAGAGACAATGTTTTGTGAATTGTTAGTGCACACTGGGCAGCGTGAGGAGTGTTTTGGATGAGCATGCTACTGAAGAGCTTTTAATGATGATCCCTCATCTGTTCACTTTTCGCTTTTGAAAGCCATAGTTGGTCTGAATGTCACCTTCACACACACACACAGACACACACAC